>NW_027186372.1:28296159-28299963 GCF_028583685.1 Petaurus breviceps papuanus | reverse complement strand
GTCATCATCTGAAAAACTGGGTTATTTAGCTCATGGAAAAGAAAAAAAAATGGGGGGGAGGGACATGATAACTGTCTTCAAATCTTTGAAGGGCAGTCCTCTGGGTTATATTTGCTCTTTTTTGGTCACATAAGGAAGATCTAAGAGTAATTGTCAGATGTCACAAAGAGGCAAAATCAGGATTGATGTTAACTTCCTAATGACTGAATATATCCAATAATGGAATAGATTACCCGAGAAGGTAGGGGATTCCTCCTCGCGGGATTTTTTCAAACAGGTTAATAATGCTTTGAATAGAGTGCTGGACCTGACAGAAGACTTGAATTCAAATACGGTCTCAGACACTTAGTGCTTGTGTGACTCTGGTCAAATCATTAGCTTCCATCTCTCTCAGTGTCCTCATCTATAAAATGGGGTATCTACCTAGCAGAGTTGTTGTGAAGATAGAATGCAAAGGTATTTATAAATTGTTTGCAAACTTTAAAGACCTATATAAGTGCTAACTCTTATGATTATCATTCAAGAAAGGCTGAATGACTTCTTGTCAGGTGTATTGTAGAAACGTTTCTTTTTCAAGTACAGGTGGCATTAGATGGCCCCCAGTTTGAATTCTATGGTTCTGTGACAGGAAAAATGAAAAATCATTTCTCTTTTGCAAACTGCTCCAAGCACTTCTTATAAATTTCTCCCCTACCCTTGTCCTTAACTAGTCTTTCTTATAAATGTACATGTCTTATGTCCCCTACTTTTTATCCTTTTCAGATTGTGACTTTCCCTATCATAGTGTTTAGATATCACAGGTCAGTGTAAGAAATTAAATGGGAATTTTGGAGGAGTTTTGCAGAAGCCAACACTCAAAAACCTGCAGATGACACAAAGTCTATGACTAAATACTTAACCGACATTTTACAATAAGGTATTGTAAATACCCCGTAACAAATTAAAAAAAAAAACACAGACTTCTTTTCTGGCATAAAAGGAGGACAAAAACATTTTCTGCATATTTTTCAGAGGAAGGGGTAACTATGTGGAAGGGATAACTGTAGATCATAAGCTCTATGAGAACAATCTTATGAATTCCTCTATGTCCTTCAATATCTAATACATAACGAATGTTTTTTTCTGAATTGAATAGGTTCAAAAAGTCACAGAGCACTTTGAAGATCTCTTATATATGTCTAATTTTGTCATTTTTTTGCCTGTGTACTATCTCCCTACTAAGATGTGAAATCCATGAGAGTGAGGTTCATGTATTATTGAGCCCGTTTCCTCACCAGGGATAATGATCCTTCCCATGTCTATCATTCAAGATCTTTATGAGGACAAAATGAAATAATACTTCAAAAGTTCTTTGTAAAAAAATAAAGCTCTATGATAGCACAAACATTAATTTTTGAGACCTTTAACCTGCTGAAATTTTCTCTGTCTTCTACAGGTTAAACCCAGAAAAAAATATTGAAGATGTTTTCTCTGTTCAGTATTCCCAGGCTTTCAGAATCAGGAGAGAAGAATTAGTAGAACTAAAAGTTCTTTTTCAATATATTTTCATTAAAAACTTCAAATTCATCTTCTTTTGTTGTTGCTGCTGGCTTTCATAATTATGCCCTTTTTGTCATGTAATTGAAAGTCAGAATTCTAATCAGCTTGGGCTCATTTCTTGTAATTTACACCCCAAAACATTCCAAAATCACACTTCTTGCCCCAGCATTGCATGAGCTTGAGAACTACAATTATACATGGAAGTCAGAATGCATTCCTAGTCCATTGTGTATAAATGGTGAGGAGGGAGCCTTGCAGGGGAGCTCTTACATTCTGGAGCAAGACTATAATTAGCTGTAATGGTACCCAGAGTAACTTCACTGCTATAATTCTCAGCAGGAAAACAATTATATTGCCACAGTATAACTAGCTAGATATGCTGTAAATACAAAACATTCTCTGGAAATATAGGCTCTATATTCTAAATACATCAAAAATTTTAGTAAAAAAAAAAACACAAAAACCTAACCCTCCTTCGCTAATTAAAATTCAAGGCAAAATCACTTAATTCTTGTCTCCTTCCCCCTCCCCTGTTGAGCCATAGATTTACCATCTGACATTGTGTGTTAAAGCAGAGTTCTAGGACTAAATTTGGGAAAAGTGATAGAAGAAGAAAGAAAATATGATATGATAGAAAGAGCACGGGATTTGAAATTAGAGAGATTCAATTCAGCTTTTGGGTCTGCCGCTTTACTACGAGTGTGTTTCAAAGGTTATATTATCTCTATGAGCCCCAATTTCATCATCTATAACTGATATTTCCATAATACTCTATCACATATAAAGCATTTTATAAACATCTCACTTGTCATCAGATGATAGATTTAATTGGAATGGATTTCAGAGTCCAGTCTCCAACTAATTCCAAGAGAAGCTGAATGACTTAACTAAACTCTGGATGCCCTTTGACCCATTTAGTATCTATACCAATATCTAGCATCAATACTAGTACCTAGTATTGATAGTAATAGTGGAGGCCTATACCCCAAAATGATCAAAGAGGAAAAGGACTCATTTGTATTAAATAATTATAGCAGCTCTTTTTTGTAGTGGCAAATAATTGAAAAATAAGGGGGATGGGGATACCCATCAATTGGGTAATGACCACACAAATTATGGCATGTTAATGCAATGGATAACTCTTGTGCCAAAAGATATGACAAAAGAGCCAAATGGACTGATTATGGTCAAGTGAGTAGAATCAGGAGAATAATTTATAAAAATGACAATAACATTGTAAAGACTAAACCTGTGAAAGACTTAAGAACTCTATAACACCAATGCAATTTTTGCAGTTCCCACAGCAGTTCCCACACATATGATTATGCTGGTGTGGTTTTGAATCACAAAATGTAACAAGCTCTCCACATGGAATACAAAATCAAAGCATTTATTCAGATACCCAAAAACCGAATCCCAAAGCTGGAAAGCCAAATTCATCATAGTGACCATGAAGTTGGTACACATAACCAATTCAGCAAACACCAACATTCCCAAGCCTAGACAAACTTCCCCTGCCTCAGGCCTTCAAAACAAAACAGGTTCCCTTAAGCAAGAATGCCCCTCTCTCACTCACACTAGCTGCTCAGCCTCCACACTGCTTGCTTCCAGAAGTTCTGGCTCTCTCTCAGTGTGTGCTCAGCTTTTAATCTGGTCATTAGCTCTTCCCCGTTCTGGTCTTTGGCAAGTCCCTCCCACTGTGGGTTTCACAAAGTTCTGTTTCTTAACAAAGACTTGATATAATTGTGGGCAAGGCTTAACTGAAATAAGGTGCTAAGTACTTGTTTGCTTCCCATTACAAGGGGCAGGGAAGATCTTCAAATCCTCATTACCATTACAAACTCTTATCAGTGCAATAACCAGCCATAACTCCAGAGGACTGATGATGAAACTTGCTACTGAGCTCCTGATGGAAAGGTGATGCAGAAGGTGGCCAAGGAAGAAGTTTATTTTAGTTGGCTTTGAACAGTTGTTACAAAGATTTTATTTTTCTTTCTTTTCCTTTCCCTTAGGAAGGTGGATATGGGGGGGGAAGTAAAAGAAATTATTACTAATTGACCAAAGTAAAATAAAAATTACATTAAAATATTCAATTATATGAATCAAACAGGGTCATCAAATATAAGTGTTTTGCTCAGGATCTCATAGATCTGAGGCTAGATTCAAATCTACCTCTTCCGAATTTCAAGTCCAGGTTTCTATTCACTTATACCATGCAGTTTCTCTCTCTCTCTCTCTCTCTCTCTCTCTCTCTCTCTCTCTCTC
>NW_027186372.1:28278410-28296059 GCF_028583685.1 Petaurus breviceps papuanus | reverse complement strand
TCTCTCTCTCTCTCTCTCTCTCTCTCTCTCTCTCTCTCTCTTTCTCTGCCTCACCACCTCCCTCTGGTAAATAGCATTTTTTTTTTCCAATTACATATAAAGATAGCTTTTTTGGAGGGCAATTGGAGTTGTGACTTGCCCAAAGTCACAGGGCTAGTACGTGTGTTAAGTGTTTGAGACTGCATTTGAACTCAGGTTCTCCTGACATCAGGGCCAACACTCTATTCACTGCACCACCTAGCTACCCCTCAACATTTATTTTTAATAAGATTTTGAGTTTCCAATTTTTTTCCCTCCCTCGTTTTCATCTCCCCTTCCCAAGACAGCACTCAAACTGATTTAGGTTATACCTATGCAATCAGATAAATCCACATTAGTTGTGTTATGAAAAAAAGAAAGAGAACAAAGGGGAAAATCCACAAAAAATAACAAAACAAAAAACAAACAAAAAATGAAAATAATATGCTTCAATTTGCATTCAGACTCCATAGATCTTTCTGTAAATATAGAAAGCATTTTCCAAAATGAGTCTTTTGGAATTGTCTTAGATCATTTTATTGCTGAGAACAGCTAAAGGAATCATAGTAGATCATCTCACAATGTTCCTATTACTATATACAATGTTCTCCTGGTTCTGCTCACTTCACTTAGCATCAGTTCATGTAAGTCTTTCCAGGTTTTTCTGAAATCTGCCTGCTCATAATTTCTTGTAGCATGATAGTATTCCATCACATTCATATAACACAACTTGTTCAGCCATTCCCCAATTGATGGTAATCCCTTCAATTTCCAATTCTTTGATACCACAAAAAAGAGATGCTATAAATATTCTTGCACATGTGGGTCTTTTTGCTTTTTTGTGATCTCTTTGGGATGTAGACCTATTGATGATATTACTGGATCAAAGGGTATGCATGATTTGATAGCCCTTTAGGTATCATTCCAAATTGCTCTCCAGAATGGTTTGGTCAGTTCACAACTCTACCAACAATGCATTAGTGTCCCAATTTTCCCCTATCTTCTCCAACAATTATTACTTTCCTTTTCTGCCATTTTAGCAAATCTGAGAAGTGTGAAGTGGTACCTCAGAGTTGCTTTAATTTGCATTTCTCTAATCAATAGTGATTTAGAGCATTTTTTTCCTATGATTATAGACAGATTTAATTTCTTCCTCTGAAAATTGCCTCTTCATATCCTTTGACCATTTATCAATCAGGGAAGGATTGTATTCTTAAAAATTTGACTCACTTTTCTATATACTTGAGAAATGAGGCCTTTATCAGAGATACTTGCTGTAAAAATTATTTCCCATTTTCCTGCTTTCTGTAATCTTGGTTGTATTGATTATTTTTGGGTGAAACCTTTTTAATTTAATGTAATCACACTTCTCCATTTTGCATTTCATAATGCTCTCTATCTCTTGTTTGATTATACATTCTTCCCTTGTCCATACATATGACTGGTAAGCTATTCCTTGCTTTCCTAATTTGCTTATGGTATCACCAAAAATGTCTAAATAACATAGCCATTTCCTCCTTATCTTGGATTAGGGTATGATATGTTGGTCTATGTCCAGTTTCTGCCATACTATTTCCCAGTTTTCACAGCAGTTTTTGTTAAATAGTGAGTTCTTTTCCAAGAGCAGGAGTCTTTGGGTTCATCAAACAGTAGATTACTGTCATCATTTACTACTGTGTCTTATGTACCTAGTCTATTACACTGATCCATCACTGTCTTTCTTACCTAGGACAAAATAGTTTTAAGGATTGCTGGTTGATGTGATCAATTTTAGATCTGGTATTACTACTTGTCTTCCTTTGCATTAAAAATAATTTAAATAAAATAAATAAATAAAATAAATAAAAATTCCCTTGATATTCTTGACCTTTTATTTTTCCAAATGAATTTAGTTATTTTTTTCTGTCTATGAAATAATTTTTAGTATTTGCATTGATATGGCACTGAATAAGTCAATTAATTGAGATGGAATTGTCATTTTTATTATATTAACTCGGACTAACCATAAGCAATTAATATTAGTTTAATTATTTAGATCTGACTTTATTTGTGTAGAAAGTATTTTCTACTTGTGTTCATATAATTCCTTGGTTTGTCTAGGCAGTCAGATGCCCGAATATTTTACATTGCCTACAAAAACTTTAAGTGGGATTCCTCCTTCTATCTCTTGCTGTTGGGTTTTATTAGTAATATATAGAAATTCTGATGATTTGTGGGAGTTTATTTTATATCCACAACTTTGCTAAAGTTTAATTGTTTCAAGTAGTTTTTTCAGTTGATTCTCTCATATTTTCTAAAGTATAGCATCCCATCATCTGCAAAGAGTGATAGCTTTGTTTCCTTATTGCCTAATTTCTTATTTTATTTCTAATTTTTCTAATTAATTAATAAAATTTCTAATTTTCTTATTGCTCAAACTAATGTTTCTAGCACAATATAAAATAATAGTGGTGATAGTGGGCATCTTTGTTTCACCCTGTTCTTATTGGAAATGCTTCTAACTTATATTTTTATATATAATGCTTGTTGATGATTTTAGATAGATGCTATTTATAATTGTAAGGAAAGATTAATTGATTCTTATGCTCTCCAGTGTTTTAATAGGAATGAGTGCTGTATTTCATCAAAAGCTTTTTCTTCATCTGTTGAGATAATCATATGTTTTATATTGGTTTTATTATTGATATGGTTAACTATGCTTATAGTTTTCCTAATATTGAACTAACTTTGCATTCCTGGTATCAGTCTTTTCTGGTCATAGTATATTATCCTAATGACAAATTGCTGTAATATCTTTGCTAATATTTGTTTAAAATCTGTGCATCAATATTCATTGGATAAGGTGGTCTATAACTTTCTCTGTTTTGGCTCTTCCAAGTTTAGGTATCAGCACCATATTTGTGTCCTAAGAAGAATTTGGTAAGACAGTTTGTGTAATACTGTAATTAATTGTTCTTTAAATGTTTGGTAGAATACACTTGAAAATGCATCTGACCCTGGAGATTTTTTCCTATGGAATTTTATGATGGTTTGCTCAATTTCTATTTCTGAAATAGGGTTATTTAAGTGTTTAATTTCTTCTTCTGTTGATCTGGGCAATTTACATTTTTGTAAATATTCATCATTTCACTCAGTTTGGCAGACTTATTGGCAAATAATTGTAGAAAACAGCTACTAGTTATTGCTTTAATTTATTCTTCATTGGTCATTGGATTCACCCTTTTTTGATACAGGTAATTTCATATTCTTTTTTTTATTTTCTGGTCTTTGTTAATTTGTTTGTTTACTTTTAGTTTACAAGATTCAATTCCACAATTCCTTGAGTTTCAAATTTTCTCTCCCCCCCCCATGATGACATGCAATCAAGTATAGGATCTGCAAATACTTTCACATAAGACATTAGTAAGGTTATAAAGATGGATTGTATCAGATAGAATAAAAAATGGTAAAGAGGAAATAAAACCAAACAAGAAAAAGAAAAAGATTAGGTAGTTTGCTTCAATCTGGATTCAAACTCAGTTCTTTCTCTGGATGTAGACATCTCTCTCCATCATGAGTCTTTTGGGATTGACTTATATCACTGCATTGCTGAGAAGAGTCCAGTCTATCAAACTTGGTTGTCATATATTACATACAGACACATGTTGTGTCTGTAATTGTGTACAAATTTCTCCTAGCTCTACTCTTTTCACTCAGAATCAGTTCATATAAGCCTCTCCAGGTAAATATGAAGTCCATCAGCTCCTTGTTTCTTATAGCACAATTGTATTACATTACATGCATATATCACAACTTGTTTAGCCATTCCCCAGTTGAAGGGCACCCCCTTAATTTCCAATTCTTTGCCACCCCCCAAAAGAGCTGCTCTAAATATTTTTGTACATATGGGTCTTCCTCTCACTTCTATAATCTCTTTGGGATATAACCCTAGAAGTGGTATTGCTGGGTCAAAGCGTATGAAATCATTTATAACCCTTTGGGCATAATTCCAGATTGCTCTCCAGAAAGATTGGATCAGCTCACAACTCCACTAGCAATGCATTAGTGTTCCAATTTGCCCACATCCTCTCCAGCATTTTTCATTTTCCTGTTTTGTCATTTTAGCCAATCTGACTGGTGAGATGTGGTACCTCAGAGTTAGTTTGATTTGCATTTCTCTAATCAATAGTGATTTAAAGCATTTTTTCATATGCTTATAGATATCTTTAATTTCTTCCTCTGAAAACTGCCTGTTCATATCCTTTGACCATTTGTCAATTAGGGAATGACTTGTATTCTTTTTTTTTTTTTTGCCTTTTTGGAGGGCAATTGGGGTTAAGTAACTTACCCAAGGTTACAGAGCTAGTTTCGCGTGTGTGTGGGTGTGGGTGGGTGTTAAGTGTCTCAGCCTGGGAACCAAACCTTGGTCCTCCTGACTCTGGGGCCAGCGCTTTACTCACTGTGCTACCTAGCCACCCCCAATGACTTGTATTCTTATAGATTTGACTAAATTCTCTGTATATTTTAGAAATGACGCCTTTATCAGAGACATAAGTTGTAAAAATTCTTTCCCAATTTCCCACTTCCCTCTTGATCTTGGTTACATTGGCTTTGGTGTACAGAAGCTTTTCAATCAATTGTAATCAAAATTATCCATTTTGCATTTTATAATGCTCTCTAATTCTTGTTTGGTCATAAAGTCTTCTCCTCTTCACAAATCTGACAGGTAAACTATTCCTTTCTTTCCAAGATTGCTTACAGTATTACTTTATACCTTGATCATGCACCCATTTAGACTTGATTTTGGATATGGTGTTAGATAATGGTCTATGCCTAGTTTCTGCCACACTATATTCCAGTTTTCCCAGCAGTTATTGTCAAATAGTGAGTTCTTATCCCCAAAACTGGAGTCTTTGGGTTTATCAAACAATGGATTGCTATAGTCATTGCCTGCTGAGTCTCATGTGCCCAATTATTCCATTGATCCACTATTCTATTCCTCAGCCCATGTTCTTTTTAAAAAAAATCAAATTAACCAAAGGTTTATCAATATTATTGTTTTTCCCATAAAACCAGATCTTCATTTTACTTATTAGTTCAATAGTTTTCTTACTTTTAATTTTTAAATCTCTCCTTTGATTTTCAAAATTTCTAATTCGGTATTTAATTATGGATTTTTAATTTCTTCTTTTACAACTTTTTAAATTGTATGCCCAATTCACCAACCTCCTCTTTCTCTATTTTATTCATGTAAATATTTACAGATAAAAAAATTTCTTTTAAGAACTGCTTTGACTGCATACCATAAGATTTGGTATGTTCTCTGATTATTGTCATTCTCTTTGATGAAATCATTGATTGATTTTTTTTATTTTATGTCTGACCCACTCATTCGTTTTTTTTTCTAAAGATTACTGGCAACTTTATTTTGTTTTTGTTTTGTTTTTGCTTTTTTTGGAGGGAAATTGGGGTTATGTGACATGCCCAAGGTTACACAGATAGTTTTTGTGTTAAGTGTCTGAAGCTGAATTTGAACTCAGGTCCTCCTGACTCCAGGGCCAGTGCTCTACTCACTGCACCACCTAGCTGCACCTGACCCACTCATTCTTTAGGACTAGATTATTTAATTTAAAATTAATTTTTAATCTATCTCTTGTGGTAGGGGGTCTGCAACCCAAAAACTGTTGGGGTTTCATGATGTGTTGTGGTGGAACCATCTCAAATAATTCAGTTAGACCACCTCCAATCCAAGTATAGGGATTTTATCAAGATTGGCGCCTGTCATGAAGCAAGCTAAGTTCCAAGAGGAACCAACAACTTCAGAAAAAACAATATGGATTTTTATAGGGTAAAGATGCAATTACACAACATGAATTTATATAGAATATTAAAAAGGCAGGAAGGGTTGTTAAGGGATTAGGTAATGGAGGAGGGGTCTCATCTATGGTTTCGTGGTCAAACATTCTGGTCATGTGGCCCTCTAATTAGCTAGCTATTGTAGTCCTGTCTGGTCAAGATAGATAGTTAGGTATTGTGGTCCTGTCTTGGGCTAGATGTATGATGTGATTGTGATTGAATAAAAGAACAAACCTGTTTCTGTGGGAATGTGTCTGTGGGAAGTGACTAGGTAGATGCAGTAGCTGGGTTCCCATCACATGGACACACCTGCTGTTTCTGTGGGAACTAAGAGTTTAGGACACAACTGTTGTTCCAATGAGCAGTGAGGCATATATGAAAAAGTTATGACATTGGCACAGGAGTGGGGGCCTAGGTAGGTACAGTGGGGGCCTATAATGAAGATATAATATTGGGACTGAGGGCAGCCTCATTAGGATTCCATCATATCTTTCTATGACCCTTTTTACATGTAATTGTTATTGTATCATGATTTGAAAAGGATTCATTTAATGTTTCTGCCTTTTTGCATTTGATTGTGAAATGTTTATGCTCTAATAGATGGTCCATTTTTGTGTAGGTACCATGCACTACTGAGGAAAAGGTGTATTCTTTTCTTTCCCCATTCAATTTTCTCCAGAGGTCTATCATACCTAACTTTTCTAAAATGCTATTTACCTTCTTAACTTCTTTCTTTTTATTTTATGGTTAGATTTATCTAGTTCTGAGAGGGTGAGGTTCAGATACCCCACCACTATAGTTTTCTTATAATTTTCTTCCTTTAACTCACTTAACTTCTCCTCTAAGAATTTAGATGCTATACCACTTGGTGCATATGCATTTAGTATTGATATTATTTTATTGTCTATGACAACAGTGCTTAAACTGTGGTTTGTGACCCCATATGGGGATACATAATTGAATGTGAGAGTTGAAAAAATTTTGGCAAAAGTAAAAGGTTTCTGAATATGCAGAGACCAAAAATTAATTCAAAATGAAATATATAATGAATCTAGCATGTTTCTGGCAGCTTTTGCCTGTGTCGCATCTCAAAACTCAACTGTACCCTAGGTTCTGAACATTCATGTGTGCACTTTGCACTGTGTATGGAATCACACCATGCAACATCAATGAATGCTGCCAGAAACAACTTGACTCAGATTCAAGATGATTGTATGTTATGAATTACAGTGTTTTTACTGTATATACAAAACAGTTAAATCAATTTTGACTTCCGTTTAGGACAGAATTTCCAACAATTTCTAAAATGTCCCTAAACATATTTCTACAATTTTGTACTAGATATTTATGCAAAATGCCATTCTCAGCATTGATTATTATAAAATCAAAATATCAATCAACTCTGAAAAACATTGAAAATGCTTTACAGGGGGTGTAGCCAAGGTGGTGGAGTAGAAACAGGACTTCTGTGCGACTCCCTCTTCTACCTCCTCCAATACATGTAAAAAATGACTCAAAACAAACTTTAGAGCTACAGAACCCACAAAGTGACAGAAACTAACCTCCTGCTGAAGACAGCCCAGCAGGATGGCAGGAAGGGGCCAGCACAGTACTCTAGGAGCAGAGCCCAGCCCCATGTGAGCACAAGTTTTTAGCCTTAGGGCAGCCATGAGCAGCCACCATCTGGAGGGACTTTGGGAGAGTGGATCACCAGCAGCTGTGGTGGTTTCCAGAATTATCAACCTACAGATGCTGAGGACAAAGTGAGAAGTCAGTGTGTGAACTTTGGGAATGGGGAGTCTGGGAGTGTGGTGTGGCCTCTGCCGCTAGAGGGAGAAGTAGCTGAGGCACTGTGGCCACTGCCACATGGCTGCTTTAGAGCTCCTGGCCAGCAGATTGTTGGGGGACCAAGTGACCAGTCTGAGGGGTAATTGCTCTTGATTTAACCTGCTTGAATCTGGATTGTGGTATAGGGTGGAGGTCCTGGGGTGTGTGACCAGTGAGCCAGAGCATGTGGAGGCTTCAGAGAAGGCAGCCAACTAATAGCTCTGGCAGCTGAGAAAACCCCAGCAATTTGCAACAAAGTTCTCCTCTCTGGAAGCAGAGTTCTACTGTGGCAAAAAGCTTAAAAGTCAAGTAATTGAGTGGCAACATAAGCAAGCAAAGGAAGCAAAGCAAGCACAGCAATCCAACTTTAAATTCCCTTTTTGGGGACAAAAAGGATCACATGATGGAACAGGAGGAAGATAGTAAATTCAGAACTCCTGCACCAAAAGATTCCAAGAAATATAAGAGCTGGTTATACAGGCCATAGAGGATCTTAAGAAGGATTTTGAAAACCAAGCAAGAGAAGTGGAGGAAAAATTGGGAAGAGAAATGAGAATGATGCAAGAAAATCATAAAAAGAGAGTCAACAACCTAACTGAAGAAAATAACACCATAAAAAACAAACTGACTCAAATGGCAAAAGAGGCTCAAAAAGGCAATGAGGAGAAGAATGCCTTAAAAAGCTGTATTTGCCAGATGGAAAAAGAATCTCAAAAGCTCACTGAAGAGAATCATTCCTTCAGAATTAGATTGGAGCAAATGGAAGATAGTGACTTTATGAGACATCAAGATACTATTAAACAGATCAAAACAAATGAAAGATTAGAACGCAATGTGAAATATCTCATTGGAAAAACTACTGACCTGGAAAATAGATCCAGGAAAGATAATTTAAAAATTATTGGACTACCTGAAAGCCATGATCAAAAAAGAATCTAAAAATCATCATTCAAGAAATTCTCAAGAAACATTGCCCTGTTTTTTTAGAACCAGAGTGCAAAATAGAGGTTGAAAGAATTCACCAATCACCTCTTGAAAAAGATCCCAAAAAGAAAAATTCTAGGAATATAGCCAGGTTCCAGAATTCCCAGATCAAGAAGAAAATATTACAAGCAGCCAGGAAGAAACAATTTGAATATTGTGGAAACACAATCAGGATAACCCAGGATCTGGCAGCTTCTACACTGAGGGATCGAAGGGCTTGGAATATGATATTCCAGAGGTCAAAGGAGCTGGGATTAAAACTAAGAATCACCTACCCAGCAAAACTGAGTATCATGTTTCAGGGGAAAATATGGTCATTCAGTGGAATAGAGGACTTTGAAGCATTCATGATGAAAAAAACAGAATCAAATAGAAATTTTGACATTCAGATGCAAGAGAAGCAGAGAAGGTAAACAGGGAAAAGTAATCATAAGGAACTTATCAAAATCAAACTATTTATATTCCTACATGGAAAAATGATAATTGTAACTTATCAAACTTTTTTCAGTATGAGAATAGTTGAAGGGAATATAAATGTATGTATATGTATATATATATATATATATTTGTATATATTTATACATATATGTCTATATAGGAGGGCATATGGGTATATATGTGTACAGGTATACATAGACAGAGCATACAGGAGCAATTGAATAGGAAGGGATGATACTTAAAAGGTGAAATTGAGAGGTGAGAGAGGAATATAATGAGAAGAGATGGGGAAAGACAGAATGGGGTAAATTCTCTCATATAAAAGAGGCAAGAGAAAACTGTTACAATGTAGGGGAAGAACAGGAAGGCAAAAGGGAATGAATCAACCATGCTCTTATTGAATTTGGCTTAAGGAAGGAATGACATACACACTAAATAGGGTATCTCACCTTACAAGAGAGTGGGGGGAAAGGGATGAGAGGGGGGATGATGGAGGGTAGGACAGGTTGGGGGGGAAGGATGTTGGAAGCACACCCTTTTGAAAAGGGACAGGGTCAAAGAAGAGAAGATAACAAGTGCGGGACAGGATAGGCTGGAGGGAAATATAGTCAGTCTTTCACAATATATCTGCTATGGAAATGTTTTACATAGCTACACCTGAACAACCTATATTGAATTGCTTATCTTCCCAGTAAAGGTGGGTGATGATGGAGGAAGGAAAAAAATCTGGAATTCAAAGTTTTAAATTCAAATGTTTAAAATATATATGTGTGTGTGTGTGTGTGTGTGTGTGTTTTTACATGCAATTGGGAAATAAGATATACAGGCACCAGGGCATAGAGATCCATCTTGCCCTACTGGAAAGTTGGAGAGGGTATGGGGGAGGATATGGAGAGAGCATATTGGGGGAAGGGGTATTCAGTGGGATAGCTGTTTTGGGGTGGTGGGCAGGGGAAAGATGGGGAGAAAATTTGTAACTCAAAATCTTGTGGAAATGAATGATGGAAACTAAAAATAAACATAAAATTTAATTAAAAAAATTAAAAGCTCAGAGTATGAAAAAAAGAAAATGCTCTATATCTTGCTGTATCAAATATCCCACCAAGATTTATTTTTTTTTTTTTTTGCTTTTTGTAGGGCAATTGGGGTTAAGCAACTTGCCCAAGGTCACAGGGCAAGTAAGTGTTAAGTGCCTGAGGCTGAATTTGGACTCAGGTCTTCCTGACTCCAGGGCTGGTGCTTTATTGGTGCCATATAGTTGCACCAAAGATTTAATTCTTTATGTAAAAATAAACAAGCACATCATCTCATGAGTATGCAAAGTTTTCTTTCTTCTTTAATAAGTAGTAAAATAATATGTACATCAAAGAATTGTTTTAAGATAAATTTCTTTATGATTTATGATCAATAAATGTTTGATTTGTATATATATTTTATATACCTATATGCCTGGGGTCACATAAAATTTTCTTGGATGTAAAGGGGTTGTGAGTGGAAAAAGTTTAAGAAATATTGGTCTATGGTATATTTTGGCAATATGTAGTTTCCTTTTTGTCTCTTTTAATTAGATCAATTTTTGCTTTGGCTTTGTCTGAGATCAAGATTGCTATTCCTGCTTTTTTTTTTTTTTTACTTCCGCTAAAGTACAATATGTTCTGATCCAGCCTTTTACTCTGTGTATCTCTCTGCTTCAAATGTGTTTCTTGTAAACAATATACTGTAGGATTTTGATTGGTAATCTACTTTGCTTTTCACTTTGTTTTATGGGAGAATTCCTCCCATTCATATTCACAGTTATGATTAGTAACTATGTATTTCCCTCCATCTTATTCCCCTACCTTTTCATATTTTTTCTCTCTTCTTTTGCCCTATCCCTCCTTACCAGTATTTTGCTTCTTACCCCTACCTCCATCAATGTGCCCTCCCTTCTATCAACCTCTCCTTTTCTTTCTCCTTTCCCTTCTTGTTTCCTCTCTCTTCTCTCCTTTTTTCTCTACTCAACTGAAAGTGTGTTGTTCCCTCTTTGAGCTAAATCCAATGAAAGTAAGGTTCAAACAATTATCAAACTTTCCTTTCTTTCCCTCTACTGCAATAAGTCTTTCATGCTTTTTCATGTGATATTATTTACCCCATTTTGCCTCCCCCTTTCCGCTTCTCTCAGTATAATGCTTTTTTCACCCCTTAATTTTTTTTATCATCACATCAAAGTCAAATTATACCTCAACCCTTCTAAGTATACTCCTAACTTCCCTAACAGAGACAAAGTTCTTAAAAGTCACAAGCAGCATCTTCTCATGTAAATACATAAACAATTCAACCTTATTGAATACCATATGGTTTTTGCTATTGTTGTCGTTCTTTCCTGTTTACCTTTTTATGCTTCTCTTGAGTCTTGTATTTGAAGATCAAATTTTCTGTTTCAGCTCTGATCTTTTCATCAGGAAAGTTTGAAGTTCACCTATTTCATTGAATATCCATCTTTTCCCCTAAAAGATTGTGCTCAATTTTGCTGGGTTTGTTGTAATGCAAGCTTTGTTTTTGTACCCTACAGAATATCATATTCTAAGTCTTGTGATTTTTTAATATAGAAGTTGCTAAGTTATGTGTAATCCTGAATGTGGCTTCATGATATTTAAATTATTTATTTTGGCATGTTTGCAGTATTTTCTCTTTGACCTCATAGTTCTTGAATTTGGCCACAATATTCCTTGGAACTTTCATTTTAAGAGCTTTCAGGAAGTGATCAGTGGATTCTTTCAGTGACTGTTTTACCTTCTGGTTCTAAGATCTTAGGGCAATTTTCCTTAATAATTTCTTGAAAAATGCTTTCAGGCTTTTTTTGGTTTTGTTTTTGTTCATAGCTTTCAGGTAGTTTAGCTCTTCTTAAATTATCTCTCCTGGATCTGTTGTTCAGTTCAGTTGTTTACCCAACGAAGTATTAACATGTTATTCTATTTTTTCTTTGTTTTGGTTTTGTTTGACTGATTCTTGATGTCTCATAGTATCATTAGTTTCCACTTGCCTGATTCTAATTCTAATTTTTTTTTTTTGCTTTTTGGAGAGGCAATTGAGGTTAAGTGACTTGCCCAAAATCACACAGCTGGTTAAGTATTAAGTGTCTGAGGCCGGATTTGAACTCAGATCCTCCTGACTCCAAGGCGGGTGCTCTATTCACTGTGCCACCTAGCTGCCCTCCAATTCTAATTTTTTTTTAAGCAATTGGGGTTAAGTAACTTGCTCAAGATTACACGGCCAGTTATTTCTGGGTGTGGTGCTAAGTATCTGAGCCCAGATTTGTTCCCCAGGTCATTCTGACACTGGAGTTGGTGCTTTTACTTGCTGAGCCACCTGGCTGCCCCTAAGCAATTGGGGTTAAGTAACTTGCTCAAGGTTACACAGCCAGGTGTTTCTAGGTGAGTGCTAAGCATCTGAGCCCGGGATTCCATCCCCAGGTCATCCTGACACTGGAGCCTGTGCTCTTACTCGCTGTGCTACCTGGCCACCCCTCAATTCTAATTTTTAAAGAATTATTTTCCTCAGTTAATTATTATTCCTCATTTTCAATTTGGCCAATTCTACTTTTAAAGGAGTTGTTTTCTTTGGTGGATATTTTTTTTTACCATTTGGTCAATTCTATTTTTTTTAAGGAGTAATTTTGTTCAATCAATTTTTGTGCTTCCTTTTCCAAGCTGTTGATTCTTTTTGCATAATTCTATTGTGTAACTCTCATTTCTTTCCCCAATTTTCTTCTACTTATCTTACTTGATTTTTAAAATCTTTTCTGAGCTATTTCAAGAGAAGTTTTTGAGCTTGAGACCAATTCATATTCCTCTTTGAGGCTTCACATGTAGGTATTTTGACATTGTTGTCTTCTTCTAAGTTTATGTTTTGATCTTCCCTGTTGCCATAGTAGCTTTCTATGGTCAGGGCTTTGTTTTTTTTTTTTTTTTGCTCATTTTTAAAAGCTGAGTCCTACTCCTGAGATACAGGGGCCACTGTTCTAGACCTGGTCACCGTCTTTCTGCATTAGGACTTCTGAGGTTGGCAGCTTGTCCACTGCACTAGGGTGGCCTGGACCACTCATGCCTGTTGTGCCCTGGGTTTTGGGGGCTGGCAGTTTGCCTGCTATACTGGAGCTGGAGGCTTTATGACTGGCCTGCTGAGCCAGAACTGCAGGGCCTCAATTGCTGATCTATGCTGTGTCTAAGAGCCTCCCCCTGGCTTGCCCAGACATCACCTGCACTGGGTTGCATTCCCCTTTTTAACCCAAATGAGACAGACCTTTACTGAAGTTTTTCTAAGTTATTTCAATCTGGAAAATTGTTTCACTTGACTTCTTGTGATTTTGTCACTCCAGAATTCTTTTAGAGGTTTGATTTAATGTTGTTTCTGAGGGAAACTGGGGAGAACTCAGACAACTTCCTGGCTTCTCTCCACCATCCTAGCTCCACCTAATGCTGTTTCTCTTAATCTTTATAGCAACCCTATAAAATGGTTACTGTTATTATCAGCATCTTTATAGATGAGGTAACTGTGGTTAAGAGAAGTTCAATGATTTTCTCTGGACCACCTAGCTAGTATCTCTCATCTGTAATATGAGAGAGTTGAATTGAATTATACGTAAGGCTCTCTCCTTTTATAAAAGAAGAGAGAGGCTAAGCATTTATTAAGCACTTATTATTTGCCAAACACTGTGTTTTAAATATTATTTATTTAAACCTTCATAACAACCCTGTGAGGGGTTTATGTATTATTATGCCCATTTTATCATTGAAGAAATTGAGGCAAAAAAGAGTCAAACTATATTTCCAGAGTCACATAGCTAGTCAGCGTCTAAGGCTGGATTTGAATTTAGATTTTTCTGACTCCAGGCCCAGTATTCTATCCACTGCTCTACCTAGCAGCATAATAAAACAATCAATAATAAATACACATTTATTAAGTACCTATGCCATACACTCTGCCAGGTTCTAAGGATACAAGTACAAATAATGAAGCATATATAGAATTAATATCATTTTATTTAGTGAATTGTTAGGGAGGCAACACGATATGGAAACAGCATTAGGCTTAGAGTCAGATTACCTGGGTTCCAGTCCTAGCTCCACCATTGTGTCATTTTGGGCAAGCCATATTCCTTCTTTGGACTACAGTTTCTCCATTTGTTAAGTGAGGTGTGGGTTAATTGATTTTAAAGTCCTACCTCTAAAATTCATAATGATTATTTAAATTAATATTAGAAAAATTTTTAAATATAATTTAGGATTAATAAAGGGAAGGAAAAGATTAAATGTGTGGCTTCCCTTTCCCCTCTTATCAGCTGGAAGACCTCTCTTGCCATTAGCCAATTTTAATGTCCAGAGGTAGGGAGATGTTTGTGAGAGTTACCTCAAGGCAATTTCTACAAAATTTGTTTTCCCTTAATGATCACACAGATTTGTTTAAAAACCTCCAAATCCTTAGATTTAGTGAAGGTTAATCAGAGCATTAGAAACTATACTGTAGCTTTATTTTCCTCTGGCCTATGTTACTCCTTTATAATACCCAAATCACAGTTTTGAAAAAGCACCATTACCCCCATCCTGTTCTACAAAGACCTTACATTAAGACAAACAAACAAACAAAAACACAACATTTATGTACAGAAGGGGTTGGGGGATAAGGGAAGAACAAAACTGCTGAGATTCATACATTTCAGAGGTTATCCTACACTCAAGTTCTAGCTCACTTCAGTTCCCATAAAAACAGTTTGAAGCAGTCTTTGACATTACCTCAGGGTTCAGACCATTCTTCTGTATTCAGAGAAAATGTCTCATTGAAGATTTTCAAGAACGAGACCCATTCAGGGTCTTATCTAAGTTTTGTGCTTAAGAGGATCAGGGCTCTGGTCTACCATTTCCTATACTGGTGTTTCAATTACCTTCAATATCCACATAGGCAAGAACAAGGAGCCTTATTTCAAAGAAGCCTAAATTGCAAATGCATGTCCTTGGCTCCATAATCAAAGTGGGATTCCTTTAGCAGCATGGCTTTGTCTGACTAACCATTCTTTCCCTCATTTTGACTTAAGCAAATATACAGTGAGTAGAGTTTTCCCTGCAATTTTGTTTAATCCAAGATTTCCTCAGTGTGGGCATTGAGACAGATGCAACTATATCTCATCTGTGATTTTCTAAAAAAGATCTTCCAGTGGATCTAACTAGAGTCCAGACTGGTTCTTTATCTTCATTGGACCAATAATCCCTAGTTGCCTGTCTATCTTCTTTATTTTTTCCTCCTCTTTAATGTTTATTATCTTTCTTCTACTGCCTCTCTTAATTGAACACTTAAATGAAACTATATATGTATATATATATATATATATATATATACACACACACACATACATATATGTGTGTCTATTTCTATATTATATATAAATAAAAACCTAAGAATAAACTTGAAGAGCCCAGCAAAGTGATTTCCCACATTGTCCATATCTAAAAATATCTTTCTCATTCTGAATTTCTGAATTTCTATTGTCTCTCTGGCAGGGTGTGGGCAACATCTTTTTATACTCAGTCCCCTGGAATTTTGGTTGATCACTGAATTAACCAGAATTCTAAGGACTTTAAAAGCGGTTTTCCTCCACTCTTATTAACACTGTATAGAGTGTTCTCCCATACCTGTTCACTTTACTCTGTGCATCAGTTCATAGACCATAGTTTCCTCTGAATCTGTCCATTTTGTCGCTTTCTGTGGCACAATATTCAATTACATTGATATATCACAATGTTTTTTAGTCAATACCCAGTAGGTGGAAATCCCTGTAGTTTCAACTATCTTACTTTTATGAAGAGTTGTTATAAATATCTTTGCAAGCATGGATATGTTTTAGGGTATAGGCAGGAGTGTACTGGAACAAGCTCAAATGTGGCTCTGAGAAGAATTTTGTAAATTTTCAGTGTGACCATTTATACTCCAGAAGCTGGCAAGTAGTGCAAATCAAATTTGATTTATTGTTTTGTTAATTGTTTAGCAAGAGTGGGGAAACTCTGGCCTTGGAGGCAACATGTGGCTTTCTAGGTCCTCAAGTATGGCCCTCTGACTGGAACCATGCTTCCTAGAACAAATCCCCTTAATAAAAGGATTTGTTGGGGCAGCTAGGTGGTATGGTGAATAGAGCACTGACCCTGGAGTCAGGAGAATCTGAATTCAAATCCAGCTTCAGACACTTGACACCCTTGCTGTGTGTTCTCCCCTCCAAAAAAAAAAAAAAGAGGATTTGTTCTGTAAAACTTGGACTTGGTTAAAAGGATACACTTGAAGAGCTAGAAGGTCACATGTGGCCTCAAACCACAGGTTTCACACCCTGATTTAGGGTTAAGAAAATGATGGAGAAAATGTTGACATTCCAGATTAAATTTAAGAGATTTCTTACATGGCTTTTTTTCCAGAAAGCTAATTGTTAAACATTCACAAGCATGCTCTTGGGTATAGCTCTAGTAGGGGTATAGCTACATTAACATCTGTATACAATTTATAACTTCTGGGGCATAGTGTCAAATTGATTTCCAGAATGGCTGGACCAATTTATAGCTCCATCAATAGCAAAGATTTTCCTAGAGCCCTTCCAAAATTTGTCATTTTCCATTTATCATCTTTGCAGTATCTTTTATTCTTTAAAAAAAAATTTGAGGGGGGAAGGCAGGACAATTGGGGTTAAGTGACTTGCCCAAAGTCACCCGACTAGTTAGTGCTAAGTGTCTGAGGCAGGATTTGAACTCAGGTCCTCCTGACTCCAGGGTTGGTGCTCTATTCACTGTGCCACCTAGCTGCCCCAAAACTTTTATTGTTATTACAGAATTTACCCATCTTTTTCGCCCATCCAGGTTGGCAATTGCTAATGCCTTTATACTGCTATTTAGGGATGCCTATACTCTATATATGTTTTCACTGCCCTTTATTTTATTTTTTAAAGCAATAGGGGTTAAGTAACTTGCTCAAAGTTACACGGACAGGTGTTTCTGGGTGGGTGCTAAGTGTCTGAGCCCGAGACTCAATCTCCAGGTCATCTCAACACTGGAGCCAGTGCTCCCACTCGCTGTGCCACCTGGCCGCCCCTTTTCACTGCCCTTTATTTGAATTTTCAGTCTTCAGAGATCTTGGAGCTACATGACTCATAGTCATATAAGATCATCAGGACAATACTGGGGTTAAAGAGATGAGCTTTTCTTTAACTAATTTACCTTCTAGGCCTGGACCTAATTAAAGCTTATTGAACTTTGTTTGCTCACTTGCTTTTTTTTTTTTTCCATTATATCATCTTTTAAGTAATTAATTAATTTTTAGTTTTCAATTTCATTTGCACAAGATTTTGAGTTCCAAAGTTTCTTTCCATCTCACACCCCCTCCCCACCCCAAGATGGCATGCATTTGATTACTCCTTCATCCAGTCTGCCCTCCCTTCTGTCACACCCTCCCCATCTCCTTCCCCTTTACAATCTTATAGGACAGGACAGATTTCTATACCCCATTGCCTGTGTATTTTATTTCCCAGTTGCATGA
>NW_027186372.1:28267861-28278400 GCF_028583685.1 Petaurus breviceps papuanus | reverse complement strand
AGGGGTAAAGGGTAAGGTGGGGAGAGGGGGAGATATAATTGAGGGCAGACTGGGGGAAGGGGTATTTAGTATGCTTGCCATCTTGGGGTAGGGGAGATATGGAGAGAAAAATGTATAACTCAAAATCTTGTGGAAATAAATGTTGAAAACTAAAAATAAATAAATAAATTCTAGAAGAGAGAAAAAAAAAAAACTTTAAATTCCAAATGCTGTGCCTTCTTCCCTCCCCAGTCACCCTCATTGACAAGGCAAGCGATTCAATATAGGCGATACATGTAGTTATGCAAACCACTTCCACAACAGTCATGTTGTGAAAGATTAACTATATTTCTCTCCATCCTATCTTGCTCCGTACTTACTCAGTTTTCTCCTTTGACCCCACCTCTTTTCAAAAGTGTTTGCTTCTGAATACCTCCTCCCCTAATCTGCCCTCCCTTCTAACATCCACCCTATCCCCTTCCCCCTTACTTTTCTGTGTGGTAAGATACACAATTGAGTGTGTATTTTATTCCCTCCTTAAACCAAATCCAATGTGAGTGAGGTTCACTCATTCCCTCTCACCCTCCTGCCTCTTCCCCTCCATTGTGAAAACCTTTTTCTTGCCTCTCTTATGTAAGATAATTTACCCCTATTCTATCTCTCCCTTTCTCCTTCTCCCAATATATTCCTCTCTAACCCTTTAATTTTATTTTTAGATATCATCCCTTCATATTCAACTCACCCTGTGCCATCTATCTATCTATCTATCTATCTATCTATCTATCTATCTATCTATCTATCTATCTGTCTATCTTCCTTCCTTCCTTCCTTCCTTCCTCCCTCCCTCCCTCTCTCTCTCTCTCTCTTTCTTTCTTTCTTTCTTTCTTTCTTTCTTTCTTTCTTTCTTTCTTTCTTTCTTTCTTTCTTTCTTTCCTTCTTTCTTTCTTTCTTTCTTTCTTTCTTCCTTCCTTCCTTCCTTCCTTCCTTCCTTCCTTTCTATCTATCCATCAATCCATACACATATGCACATACATGCATGTGTGTGCATATGTGTGTGTATATATATATATTTTTTTCTCCAACTACCCTAATACTGAGAAAGGTCTCATCTTTCCATGTAGGAATGTAAAGAGTTCAACTTTAATAAATCCATTATGATTTTTCTTTCCTGTGTAGCTTTTCATACTTCTCTTGAGTCTTGTATTGGATAGTCAACATTTTCTGTTCAGCTCTGGTCCTTTCATCAAGAATGCTTGAAAGTCCTATATTTCATTGAATTTCCATTTTCCCTCTGAAGTATTATATTCAGTTTTACTGGGTAGGTGATTCTTGGTTTTAATCCTAGCTCCTTTGAACTCCAGAATATCATATTCCTTCACTAGTTGATCAGCATGTGCACTGTACTTATGTTCTGGTGTGGTGAGGGCCATGTGAACATCTACATGGAAAACTGAAAAAATCAGTAATTGAAGACATGTCCTATATATCTTCCCACAATTTTTGCACCAGACTTGTTTACCATGAATTTCCCAATTTTGATTTTTCCACACGGGAATCCATGTAGCTAACCCATTAACTACTCCCCATAAATTAGTGAATATATGTCACTGTCCTCCTTGTTCTTTTTTGATGGCTTGATGTACTGCTATAAGTTCAGCATATTGACTACTTCCCCCTATCCCAGTATTTTCCAAAGTCCACCTATTACATGGGTTATAGGCTACTGCTTTCCAATGTCTTTTTTGGACCAAATATTTTGCTGTCCAATCAGTAAACCATGCATGTTTCTTCTCTTCTTCAGTTAGTCCATCATATCTATCATTCCATTTTACCAAGGCCTATGCCAACTCTTGCTTTGGTTCAGGGGATGTATCACTTCCCTCAGTATCAATGTTAGCTATAGATTCATACAGAGCAGAAGCATCACTTGTGCCAGTTTTAGCTCTACTTTGAATATACCATTTCCATTTAATTATGCTAGCCTCTTGTGTATGTCCAATTCTGTGAGAAGCTGGGTACTCATCAACCAAGTCATAATTGGGATTCCAGGCCTTAATATCATTACATGGTCCAAAATCAATTGTTCAGTCTGTACCAAAACCCAATATGCAGCTAACAACTGCTTTTCAAAAGGTCTATATTGCACTCCAGATGAAGCAAGTTTCCTGGAACAAAATCCTAAAGGTACATTTTGGCTTTGTTCTTTCTGCCATAAACTCTTTCTTTTCTTTTTTTTAATACTTTATTAACTTCTGATTTACATCATCCATTTCCACCATATTTTGAGTTACACATTTTCTCCCCATTTCTCCCCCACCCACCACCCCAAAATAGCAGTCCCACAGGATATCCCCTCCTCCAGTCTGCTCTCTCCCACATTTTCCCCCATACCCCTTTCCACTTTTCCAGTGGATCTCTATGCCTCAGTGCCTGCAGATCCCATTTCCCAATTACATGTAAGATGTTATTAATAATAGTATATATATATATGTGTGTGTGTGTGTATACATATACACACTAACATGTATACATATTTGAATATTTGATTTCAAAACTTTCAATTCCAGATTCATTCCCCTCCTTCCCCATCACCCACCCTTACTGGGAAGATAGGAAGTTCAGTATAGGTTGCACATGTGTGGCTAATGCAAAACAATAACATAGTAGATACATTGTAAAAGACAACACACTTCCCTCCCGCCCATCCCACCTCCCACCTGCTCTACTCTCCACTTTGATCCCATCTATTTTCAAAAGTGAGTGCTTCCAATCTCCCTCCCCCCCAGCCTACCCTCCCTTCTATCATCCCCCCTCTCATCCCCTTCCCCCCCAATTCTCCTGGAGGGTGAGATACCCTATTTAGTGTGTATTTCACTCCCTCCTCAAGCAAAATCCAATGGGAATAAGGTTGACCCGTTCCCTTTTGCCTTCCTGTTCTTCCCCTCCATTGTAACCATTTTCCCTTTCCTCTTCTATATGAGATAGTTTACCCCAATCTGGCTCTCCTCATCTCTTCTCATTATATTCCCCTCACCTCTTGATTTCACCTTTTAAGTATCATCCCTTCCTATTAAATTGGTTTTGTGCCTTCTATCTATGTATACCTGTAAACATATATACATTCACATATGTATTCATATGCCCACATACCCTCATATATAGACAAATATATATATTTCTAATCCCTTCAAATACTGAGAAAAGTTTCATAAGTTACAATTATTGTTTTTCCACGTAGGAATGTTAATAGTTCAACTCCGATAAGTTCCTTATGATTTCTTTTCCCTGTTTACCTTTTCATGCTTCTCTTGCTTCTTGTATCTGAATGTCAAATTTTCTATTCAACTCTGGTTTTTTCAGCAAGAATGCTTGAAAGTCCTCTATTCCACTGAATACCCATATTTTCCCCTGAAACATGATACTCATTTTTGCTTGGTAGGTGACTCTTGGTTTTGGTCCCAGCTCCTTTGCCCTCCCTGCCATAAACTCTTGTTTGCATAGTCATCATGTACCGTCACTTGAAATTCCACTGGACCATTTTGCATAAGCCATAAATCTAGAGCCAAATGTATAGTAGCTTTGGCTTCTAAAAAGCTTTACTCTGCTCAAGTCCCCAATCAAATTCATATTTCTTTTGTGTAACTTTATATAAGGGTTTCAAAATCTGTCACAAATGCAGTATGTGATGTCTTCAATATCCAAATAATCCAATAAACTTTGGGGCCCTTTTCTTGTTGGTGGGGATATAAAAATCCTGAATCTTTTGTTGGGCTTGAGACAGAATCTCTCACAGTCCCTTATTCTGCTGTATTCCCAAAAAAATTTTCATTTTGATCTGGTCCTTGAATCTTTGCAGGGTTAATTTCCCACCCTTTCCTTTTCATATGCTCAATTAAAAGCATATGAAGTATATGAAAAAAAAAACATAAAAACTCTTCACTTCTTTTACATTTTTTCCTTGTATCATAATATCATTGATGTAGTAGGTAAACTGTACACCAGGTAATTTTAATTCATCCAAATGTTTAGCCACAATCCTATGAAAAATAGTGGGGCTATGCAGATATACGTTATGGCAGGAGGTGAAAGTATATTGTCTGCTCTGCCAAGTGAAAGCAAACTGGTTCCATTGTTTAGAATCTATTGGGATGGTGAAGAAAGTATTGGTCAAATTAATCACTGCATACCAAGTCCCATCATATTTCCGGATCCTTTCTATTAAGGTGATGGTATCTGGAAAAAGAGCAGACAAGGGAGGAGTCACCTTATTCAATTTTCTATAATCCATGGTCATTCTCCATGTCCCATCTGATTTTCATACTGGCCAAATAGTATTATTCCATAGTGTGGTTGTAGGGACAAAAACGTTATGTTGGTTGTGGTCCTCTTAGATAGAGGTACACTCTACTATTATTTCACATACCATTAGTCAATTAAATTCAATCATTTTAATTAAGCATTTTCCATAATTAAAATCTTTGCTCAAGTACTCTTCTGATGCCTCACAATGACCAGCCATTGACCCTTGAGGCTCAAAAGCCAGAGAGCTCTGCACAGTTCTGCCAAACTGGAGAGGACTCCGGTACTGTTGATGGTGTGTGTGTGTGTGTGTGTGTGTGTGTGTGTGTGTGTGTGTGTGTGTGTGTTGTCCAAAGAGCAAATGAATTAAGTCTAGAGGGACTCATGACCAGAAAACAGGCTAACAGATGACAGATATTTTTGGCCATAGAAGCTCTTGAAGACCATCTGTTAAGGCATGGAGGTGTTGGAATTTGCATGAGTAGAGATAGTACTCACTCCAACAAAGTCACAGATCTTTTGAATGATTGAACTGTTCAAAAGGACTATATATATCCTGGGAATACAAAAAGAAAGTAATATATTACCCCTGTGCTCAAAGTGCTTACACATTTACAAAGGGGGTAGGTAGCACATGTATTTTAAATAATTATGACACAAGGCAGAATGTAATAAAGTGGGTGGCAATGATATAAGAAACTTAGAAAAGGAGAAATCACTTTCAGTTTAAGGAATTAAGGGAGCCTTCATGGAGGAAAGGGGCAATTGAATTAGACCTTGAAGGTTTTGAAGGGATTTTTTCTCTGCTCTTCTAGTACTATTAGGTAATAGAAAATTCAAAACCTAGATTCATAAATTCTTCAAATTAGAAAGAACTTTAGAGGTCATTTATTTTGATATCTATACTTTATAGAAGAAGATATCAAAGGCAGAGGTTTTTTTAAATTTTAGTTATTTTATTCTGAACTTAAGAAATAAAACAAGCAATTCTATAATACAGTAGAATAGAATAAAAAAGATTGCTTGTGAAACTGCAAATCCATTATATACAAATAGTTATTTTTTTGAAATATGTAATAAAATTATCATGTAACTTTCTTTTTTTTTCTTTGCTCCTCCCCCCAGAGATGGCTACCATTAGACACAAATATGTGTGTATGTGTGTGTTTACTCACACACACATATACACACATGCATACATATGTGAAAAATCATTCTATACATACTTCTATTTATCTGTTCTTTTTCTGGATGCAGATAGCATCTTTCTTCAAAAGTCCTTTCTAATTGATTTGGGTATTATAATAGTTAAAATTACTTAGTTGCTCAAAGTTGTTCTTAAGACAATATTGCTATTTCTATATGCAATTTTCTTTTGGTTCTGCTCATTTCACTTTTTGTTATTTCATGTAAGTCTGTCTATGTTTTTTTTTAAAACACTGAGCTCATTATTTCTTATAGCGCAATAGTATTCCATCACCATCACATACCACAACTTGTTCAGCCATTCTCCAGTTAACAGACATCCTCACAATTTCCATTTCTTTGCCAACACAAAGAGAGGTGCTATAAATATTTTAGAACATAAAAATTCTTTTCCTTTCACCCTAATCATCTCTGGAAACAGATCTAGTAGTGATATTGCTGGGTCAAAGGGTATAGGGAATTTAATAACTCTTTGGGAATAATTCTAGATTGTTCTCCAAGATGGTTGAATCAGTTCTTACTTTCAACAGTTAATTAGTGTCCCAGTTTTTCCATATCCCCTCCAACCTTTGTCATTTTCCCCTTCCCTCATTTTAGCTAATCTAATAGGTGTAAAATGATGTGTCACAATTGTTTAAATGTGCATTTCTCTAACCAATAATGATGTAGAGCATCTTTTCATATAGCTATAAATTGTTTTGATTTTTTCATCAGAAAACTGCCTTTTCATACCCTTTGACCATTTATCAGTTGGGAAATGACCATGGGTGTTTTTAAAATGTCATAATTTCATGTTTATTTAGATAACTAATATAGAAGTAGGAGTATAACAAGGTCCTAGGCTCTATATTCACAGTCCTGAGTATATTCTTGGGGATAGAAGTATTGGAGATCAGGATTCTCTTGTACTTTATCTCATTTCTCCAACCCCAGAGTAAAACTACAGGAAAATATCTAAAACAAAATTCAGGCATGGCCCCTCTCTAGGATCTCCTCAAAATATTGCTCCTCTGATCTTTCAAAGAATCTAATAATTAGAAAGAAACCCATGGTCCATCTAATCCACCTGTTCCAACCTGTACCTGACCAAGAAGCCCATCTGCCACAATGCTGAAAATTGGTCATCTACCCTATGCCTGAAGAATTTCAGTGAGGAGGTGCTCCCCATTGTCAAAAACTATCCATTTAATTTTAAAACAGCTCTAATTAATAGGAGGGCACCTAGATGCCATGGTGGATAGAAAATGGTTCTTGGAGTTAGGAAGACTCCTTATTCTGAGTTCACTTCTGAACTCACACACTTACTAGCTGCGTGATCCTGGGGAAATCATTTAATCCTGTTTGCCTCAGCTTCTTTGTCTGTGAAAGGAGCTGAAGAAAAAAAGGCAATTTATCCTAATGTCTCTACCAAAAACACCCCAAATGAAGTCACAAAGAGTCAGACATAACTGAAAAAGAAAACTGAACATGATTATTCGGACATTACCATTTATGGAGCAAGTCAAAATCTGCCTTTCTGTAACTTTTATCCATTGTTCTTAGTTCTGACTTTCAGGGTCAAGCAGAACAATATAGTTTACATGAAAGGCCTTCAGATTCTTGAAGGCAGTAATCTTTATCCAACTTCCCTACCTCATATAACACCCTCTTCCCCAACCCTCTTCCCGAGTCTTTTTTTTTCCGCCTTTTGGAAGGCAATTGGGGTTAAGTAACTTGCCCAAGGTTACAATGGCTAGTTGTGTGTGTGTGTGTGTGTGTTAAGTGTCTAAGGCCGGAAAAAGGCTTTACTTGCTGTGCCATCTAGCTGCCCCTACCCCCCCCCCAAGTCTTTTCTAAAGAAAAAAGCCTTTTTTTCTAACTTCTCTGAAAAAAAAGTTTCCTGTTCCTTCAACACTTGTGTGAAAAGTTATTCAGAGCTCTTACTGATATGATTGCAGTTTTCTGGACAAGGTAGAGTTTGTCTATACCATTTCTGAAATTTGATACCCGGAGCTAAATGTAGCCTTCCAGACATCTGACAAAGAGGAAAGATAATAGATGCATTCTTTCTCTAGCCCCAGACACTTCAGATTTGTTTGGATATTGGATCTGTTATCAAATGTCAACTTTCATGTCATCATACCATAACTGCCAAGTCATGGACAAGTTTTGGGCAAGTCATGGCCTACATGATTTAGTTCTGGGTTCTTTTCATTACAGTGTTTTTGGGGAAAATCCATCTCATAAAGAATAATGGAAAAAATGATAAAATTTAGTATAAAAGGATTTCTCTCTGGAAGGGCTTATAGAGATTGTTTATTTCTTTCTGCTCCCCATTTTATAAAATGGAAACAGATTCAAAGAGGTTCAGTGTCTCACCCCAAATCATTCAGTATAAATATTAGTATGTGAAGAGATCATTTTACTCCAATCTGGTATGCTTGCAATTCCTATACCGCTTCTAATCAGTTAGATTGGAGCAACTCTTAAGGACCTGGGCATACATTCTAACCTTTAGTGAGGTGTATATACCTTTCAAAGATGATAATGAAACCTGTAGTTGATCACTATGGTTCCCTGTGCCTGGGAATGAGAAGCACATACTGTGTGGTATATAAGAATGAGAATAAAAAATACTACCTCTTTTTTTAATCTTTACTTACTGAAACTATTCCAGGGAATTCTTTCTCTTTGATTTTGAACAAAGTGTATGTGTGTGTGTGTGTGTGTGTGTGTGTGTTTGTGAAATAATATATTCTTACCTGTGTAATTGTGAGTCCTTGACCACCCTCTTCTGCCCTCTTCTCTGAGGAAAAGACATCTACCAATGATGCCTCCAAATGAACTTTCCAACCTTTGTGGTTACCTCATAGGCAGAAAGCTCCAGAAGCATGAAAGTGGGTGCCAGTCAACCAGAACAGGTAGAGATGCTTGAAGAAACTGAGTGGCACTAGGAAGATATTTCAGTTTTGTTTAAGGCCACCATAAACTGGTTGGTTAGAAGATCTGGACCTTAAGAGTTGCTCATCAAGTCTGCCAAAGTTTATGTGAAGTTTAGCCATCTCCAAAAGAACTTTTTTTCCTTTGTAGGGACAGTATAATGAATTCAGTAGTTCATTTGGGATGCTTTCTGTTTGTATTAATGCCCATCTTAATCTTAAGAATTTTTAGTGGTAAAGAAAATAAACAGCCGTTCTTATAGCTATACCTCATTATACAGCAATACCTTATTAGACTGAGCTTCTTGGGAACAGGGATTGTCTTTTTACCTTTCTGTGTATTACCATGCTTAGTACAGGGCCTGGCACATCATAAGCTCTTAGCAGACATTCTTTCATTCACTGATTGATTGACCTGATATGTGTATTGTATAATGAATATCTTTTCTAGATGAGACCCCATCAACCCACATTTTGAGAAGACCATGGCCATGGTCTGTACCTAAACTTTTTTATCTTTTAGAGATTTCCCTGGAGGTTTGCTCTTGAATGGAGGCAATGAGCTAGAGCTAGAGAAAAACCTGATCTTTGTTATTTTTGGTCAGCCCCCTTCCCCCCAGCCCATCCCTTTGCAGTACATTTAGGACTTTAGGACTATAAGGAGTATGAAGAGCTACTTAATTTGTTGGAGCCCCTACCCCACTCCCTGCTCCAGCAATGGGTCAAACTTAAAACCAGTTATCTTTAGCTCATTTCTCAGTTTGCAAATCTGCCCTTGGCTCATTTAAATTTCAATCTCAACTCAAAAATAAAGTTTCCATTATGTTCCCATGCATGAAATGCTATACTTTTGTCTCTAAAATTATACAAATCCTAACTACAGATGTTGCCTTGTCTACTCAGAGCCTAATAATAGCTCATATTTACATAGTACGAGTAAATTTCAATACTTTGAAGCACCCAAAAAGCAGGTAGTTTACTTGCTATTATTCTCTTTCCTACAAATGAAGAAACTGAGGTTCAACTACACAGCTGGTAAATTTCCCAGTCAGGATCCATCTGGATCTCTTAATTTCAAGTTTGGCACTTATAAGACGCTATACTTCTATCCAGGATGTCCCCAAATATCTTAGTGCAGTTTATTAAAGCTCAAAAATGCACTAATGCTTTTGGAACATCCTGTATTTACTTAGCTCAGCGGTCTTAATTTGTTTGGGAAATTCAAGTTTCAGGCTAATTCGTCCACATTAATATCTCTTGAATTTCATCTAAATTCTTTTAGGTCTTCTTGATACTTCATTAAAAGAAAAAACATTTTACAGAGAAAATAGAGGTCATTTATCATGAGTTCCCTCTTCTTCCCTTCTCTACATCTCAAAATTTCTCAACATTATCCCGCTTTCTTACCCTTTGTCTTTGATGAAGAGCTGACCCTTCTCACCAAGGCCAAAGTATTTACATGTATCCATCTCCTCTTATCATCTCCAGTAGATTGTTCCCTCAATTATCCTCTTTATTTCTCTTCCTAATCTTCAATATCTCTTTGTCTAATGACTCCTAGTCTGCTCTATACAACCATGCACAGGTCTTCCCAATCCTTAAAAAAAATGCAATAGACCCTACTATTTCCTCAAATAATGGTTTTATATTTCTTCTCTCTTCCACAGTCTACCTTCCTGGTCACGCTTCTGATTTTCTGGATTTTGCCTCCATGCCCCAGCTACCTTCTCAGCATAGAACTTCCCTGAGCACCCTGGGCCTCCTTACCCAAAGGAATGTAATATTCACAACTTCTCTATCACCCTGGGGTATCCTTCCTCTATTCTATCCTTCTTATCCCCTTGGTGAGTTCCTAATGGAGTCTCTAGTTTGCAGAGGGGTCCAAGTCAGCTAATTTCCCTTTTCCTGGCTCTACTCTTTCCATTCTTTGACACCATGCCTCCACTTTTCAGACCTCTTTTATCATTGTCTTCTCCTGTTATAATGCAAGTGGCCTGAGGTCAGTTGTTGTCTTTCTTTTTGCTTTTTTTTATCCTTAGTGTCTAGTACAGTGCCTAGAACATAATCGATTTCTTTCTTTTCTTTTCTTCCTTTCTTTCTTTCTTTCTTTCTTCCTTCCTTCCTTCCTTCCTTCCTT
>NW_027186372.1:28263462-28267761 GCF_028583685.1 Petaurus breviceps papuanus | reverse complement strand
CCTTCCTTCCTTCCTTCCTTCCTCTCTTTCTTTCTTTCTTTCTTTTTCTTTCTTTCTTTCTTTCTTTCTTTCTTTCTTTCTTTCTTTCTTTCTTTCTTTCTTTCTTTCTTTCTTTCTTTCTTTCTTTCTCCTTCCTTCCTTCCTTCCTTCCTTCCTTCCTTCCTTCCTTCCTTTCTTTCTTTCCTACCTTTTTGGAGGGCAATTGGAGTTGTGACTTGACCAAGGTCACATAGCTAGTTTTTGTGTTAAGTGTTTGAGGCCAAATTTGAACTCAGCTCTACCTTACTCCAGGGATGGTGCTCTATTCATTGCACCACCTAGCCACCACCTGCATAACAATTTCTTTTTTTTAGAGCCATCATAGTACTTTAATATTATTTTCTACCTTGAAGAACATTTTCATTTTTATTTAATCAAAACAGCCTCCCATTCAGGTAGATGGATAATACCAACATGTTCTTCTATTGGAAAAAAAAAATCCAAACAACAAACTATATTTACTCATCATAGTTAAGATGAATATTTTTTTTACCCAGATATATTACTTACCCAAAAATATTATTTATACTAGATATAATCTACATATTTTCTTCTAACTTTTTATTGTTCATATTCTTTTTCTTTTAATTAAATGCTTTATTAACTTCTGGTTTACATTATTCTTTTTCATGAGATTTTGAGTTACAAATTTTCTCCCTGTTTTTCCCCTATCCACCACCTCAAAATAGTGATCCCACTTGATATTCCCTCCTCCAATCTGCTCTCTCCCATATCTTCTCCCATACCCACATCGACTTTCCAGTAGCACATGGGGGATCTCTTTGCCCAAGTGCCTGTATATCTTGTTTCCCAGTTATGTGTAAAATAATATTAATAATAGTATATATATTTTTAAATATTTGATTTTAAAACTTCGAATTCCAGATTCATTCCCTTCCTCCCTTGTTACCCACCCTTACTGGGAAGATAAGCAATTCAGTATAGGTGGTACATGTATAGCTATGCAACACATTTCCATACTGGATATATTGTAAAAGACTGACTATATTTCCCTCCCTTCTATCCCACCTCCCCCTTCTCCTATTCTCTACTTTGATGCTGTCCCTTTTCAAAAGTGGGTGCTTCCAACTTCCCTCCTCCCCCCAGCCTGCCTTCCCTTCCATCATCCTCCCTCTCATCCCCTCCCCCCCCTACTCTCCTGTAGGGTGAGATACACTATTTACTGTGTATGTCATTCCATCCCTGAGCCAAATTCAATGAGAATAATGTTGACCCATTCCCTTTTGCCTTTCTGCTCTTACCCTTTATTGTAACCATTTTCCCATGCCTCTTCTATATGAGATAGACCCATTCTGTCTCTCCCCATCTCCTCTCATTATATTCCTCTCTCACCTCTTAATTTAACCTTTTAAGTATCATCCCTTCCTATTCAATTGGTCCTGTGCCCTCTATCTATGTATACCTGTAAACATATATACACACATTCACATATGTATTCATAGACCCATATACCCTCCTATATAGGTATATATATGTGTGTGTGTGTGTGTGTGTGTGTGTGTGTATATATATGTGTGTGTGTATGTATATGTGTGTGTGTATATTTCTATTCCCTTCAACTATTCTCACACTGAGAAAAGTTTCATCAGTTACAATTATCGTTTTTTCATATAGGAATGTTAATAGTTCAACTTTGATAAGTTCCTTATACAATTTCTTTTCCCTGTTTACCTTCTCATGCTTCTCTTGCTTCTTTTATATGAATATCAGATTTTCTATTCAACTCTGGTTTTTTTCATCAAGAATGCTTGAAAATCCAGTATTCCACTGAATTATCATATTTTCCCCTGAAACATGATACTCAGTTTTGCTGGGTAGGTGATTCTTGGTTTTTATCCCAGCTCCTTAGACCTCCAGAATATCATATTCCAAGCCCTTCGATCCCTCAGTGTAGAAGCTGCCAGACCATGTGTTATCCTGATTGTGCTTCCACAATATTCAAATTATTTCTTCCTGGGTGCTTCTAATATATTATTCTTGATCTGGGAATTCCGGAACCTGGCTATAATATTCCTAGGAGTTTTCATTTTGAGATCTTTTTTTCAGGAGGAGATTGGTGGATTCTTTCAACCTCTATTTTGCCCTCTGGTTCTAAAACATCAGGGCAATTTTCCTTGAGAATTTCTTGAAGGATGATTTCTAGGTTCTTTTTTTGATCATGGCTTTCAGGTAGTCCAATAATTTTTAAATTATCTCTCCTGGATCTATTTTCCAGGTCAGTGGTTTTTCCAATGAGATATTTCACATTGCCTTCTATTTTTTCATTTGTTTGGATCTGTTTGATAGTATCTTGATGTCTCATAAAGTCACTATCTTCCATTTGCTGCAATCTAATTCTGAAGGAATGATTCTCTTCAGTGAGCCTTTGAGATTGTATTTCCATCTGGCAAATTCGGCTTGTTAAGGCATTCTTCTCCTCATTGCCTTTTTGAGCTTCTTTTGTCATTTGAGTAAATTCTATTTATTTATTCAAAATAAGGTGTTATTTTCTTCAGTCAGGTTATTGACTCTCATTTCATAATTTTCTTGGCTCATTCTGATTTATCTTCCCAATTTTTCCTCCACTTCTCTTATTTGCTTTTCAAATTCCTTCTTAAGGTCCTCTATGGCCTATAACCAACTTATGTTCTTCTTAGAAGCTTTTGGTGGAGGACTTCTGACTTCACTGTCTTCCTCCTGTTCCATTGTTTGATCCTTTTTGTCCCCAAAATGGGAGGGTAAAGTTGGGTTGCTCTGTTTGTTTTGCTTCCTTTGCCTGCTGATGTTGTCACTAAATTACTTGACTTTTGGGCTTTTTGTCACAATAGGACTCTGCCACCAGACAAGGGAGCTTTGTCCCAAACACTAGGGTTTTCTCATCTGCTGAAGGTATTAGTTGGGTGCCCTCTCTGAAGCCTCCACACCACCTGGCAAGCTGGTCACTCACCCTAAGACCTCCACCCTAGACCAATCCAGATCCAAGCAGATTAAAGTAAGAGTTATTACCCCTCAGACTGGTTGCTTGGTCTCCCTAAAATCTGCAGGCCAGGAGCTGAAGCAACCACATGGCTGCAGCTGCACAGCCCAGTGACTCAGCAGCTTCTTGCCCATGGGGACAAAAGCCAATCTCACTCTGAACTACTGGATCCCAAAGTCCACACTGCACTGACCTCTCCCTTTGTCCTTGGCATCTATGTGTTGATAATTCTGGAAACTGCCACAACTGCTGGTGATCTGAAGTCCCCCAGCCTGTGGCTGGTCAGGCCCACCCTGGGGCTAATACCTCAGGTATGCACAGAGCTGGGGTTCGGCTCCCAGAGCACTGCACTGGCTGCTCCCTGCTGGCCTGTACTCAGAGGAAGGCTAGCTTCTCTGTGTCATTTTGTGGGTTCCATAGCTCCAAAGTTTCTTCAGAGTCACCTTTTATATAAATTGGGGAAGGTAGAAGCCGGAGCCCAGTGGAAGTCCTGTTTCTACTCTGCCATATTGACTCTGCCCCCATAACAATTTCTTAATAAACACTTCTTACTTGGCCTTTCAAAGCCTATTTCTCAATAAGGGAAACTTTCTTCTCTTAATTCCTCCAATCAATCAAATAGAAAAGAATTATGGAACAACTGCTATGTACTAAACACTGGGCATAGAAAGACAGAAGTAAAACTGTTCTAGTCCTGGAAGATTGTACATTCTAATAGTAGAGACATGTACACCTAGAAATATATGCAAAGCATATATGAAATGAATGCAATGTAGTTTTGGGATGGAGGCCAAGGGATCTGAGGTGGTGAATCATGGAGGTGATGGTGCTTGAGGAGAGTCTCAAAGAAAACCAAGGATTCCAAGAATGGGAGGTGAAAAGAAAGTACCTTGGGTGAGTTGTGGGGGAGGGCAGTGACATCCAATGCAAAGGCACAGATATTTTAGATGGAGCCTCATATGTGTTGTGGAAATATCCCAGTAGGCCTATATACCTGGATGAAATATTATGAATGGAATTCATGCTTAAGAAGACTCAACTTCCTCTCCTCTCAACCATTTGGCAGTTCTGTAGTCTGGCTTCAGAACACATCACTCAGCTGAAACTATTTTCTCCAAAATCACCAATAACCTCTCTCTCTCTCTCTGTCTCTTTCTGTCTCTCTGTCTCTCTGTCTCTCTGTCTCTCTGTCTCTCTGTCTCTCTCTCTCTCTCTCTCTCTCTGTCTGTCTGTCTCTCTCTCTCTGTCTGTCTGTCTGTCTGTCTCTCTCTCTCTCTCTCTCT
>NW_027186372.1:28102237-28263362 GCF_028583685.1 Petaurus breviceps papuanus | reverse complement strand
TTCTCTCTCTCTCTCTCTCTCTCTCTCTCTCTCTCTCTCTCTCTCTCTCTCTCTCTGTCTCTCTGTCTCCTTGTCTCTCTGTCTCTCTCTCTCTGTCTCTCTGTCTCTCGCTCCTCCTCCCCACAGTGATTTTGTGTTTATAACTCTCATCTTATCATCACCTTCACTTTAAAATATCTTTTCCCTCTCTCCTACTCAGAGAGCCATTCCTTGCAACAAAGAACAAAAAAGAGGGGGAAATAGTAAAATAATCAGCAATCTAACATCAATGAAATCTGATAATACATGAAATATTCCACACTAAAAGTCCCCTACTCACCATTGAAAATAAGATTGATTTTTTTATGTTTTCATTGGTAATAATTTTATAATCTTGGCCATTCTCACGTCATCACCTTTAGTCTTGGGTATGTTCCTTTATATCAATTTCCTAGTTCTGCTTATTTTTCCTTCTGTCATGTGATATAGGTCTTTCCATGCTTCTCTTTATTGCTCATATTGCTCTGTCCTTATGGCATACTAATATTCCATTGCATTTATATATAGCACGATTTGTTTAATTATTGACAGACGCTTAATTTGTTTGTAGGTCTTTTATGCTTTAAAATAAAAGCTAATATAAATAATTGTGTATGTGTGTGTGTGTGTATGGGGCCTTTTTGCCTCTAAGTTCTTTTGGATATATGACTATCAGTTGGATCTCTGGATCAAAAGGCACAGACCTTTTATTACCTTCTTAGAATAATGACAGATTATTTTCCAAAATGGTTGAACCAACTCCCAACTCCACTAACAATGTATTTATTTGCCTGTATTATCGTAACTTATCTAATATTGGTTATTCCCATTTATTGGTTCATTTTGTCAGTGTTCTAATAGTGAAGTTAAGCTTCAAAGCCATTTTGATTTTCATTTCTCTTATTATTAGTGATATGGAGGAATCTTTCACAAGATTGTTATTACTTTGCGATTCTTCTTTTGAGAACTGCTTGTTCATATTCTTTGTATAGTTCTCCATTAAAAAATAGTTCTTAGCCTTTCTTACATTAGATCCCTATACATCTTGGATACATAGAGATATATCTTTTGTAAGATATTTTATGCAAAGGTATTTTCCCAATTGATAACTTCCCTTATGTGCTAGTTGTATTGATTTTGCTCATTAAAAATATTTTTAATTTAATATAAAAAAGGTTTGTTTTATATTTTCTTCCTATCTGATGTACATTTTTAAGAACTTACTTTCTAACCATAGCTGTGAAAAGTATCTGATCAGTTTCTTTCTATTTTATTTTTAGTGGTGTCATCTTAAATATTCAGATTACACATTCATGTTAATCCTGTTGTAGTATATAGTATAAGATGTTTGTCTAAACCAATGACAACAAATTGTAATTTACAAATCTGATGGCTTTGTTTGTATAATGGCAAGTTTCTATAATCTTTAACTTTTTTTTTACTTTATTTTAAACATCTGATCACCTATTTGGCACCTCTCAAGATTGTTTTTTTTTTTCTCATGCTACTATCTCTTGGTTTTTCTTCTACTTGAATGACCACTCATGACCTGTCTTCTTTGATCCATATCTACCTCTAACTATAGAGGTAAACCTCAAAGATATGTCCTGGGCCATATTCTCCTGCCTCTCCTCCAATAACCAGTTTGTAACACACCACCACTGCCAGCTAGAGCTTTTTATGTGCTGAACATTGTGCTGGCAACACTTAAGAGATGCAGATGAGTACAAAAACATTGCCCTAGCCCTCAAGGAGCTTGCATTCTAGTGGTGAAGATAGCACATACAAAATGCACATAGGAGGAATATAATGTAAATAGAAAGTAATCTTAGAAGGAAGGCACTAGGGAGGAAGAGAAGGAGAGAAACTGGTAAGGAAACTTCTGCCTCTTGCAGGAGGTGGGAATTGAGATCATTATAGAAGGAAGCCAGCAAAATCGGGAAGTAGAAAAAGGAGGAAAAATGCATTCCAGGCATAGAGAATAGCCAATGAAAAGGCATGAAGATGGGAGATGGAGTGTTGTGCATGATGCACAATAAGGATGCCAGTACTATTGTTTTGCAGAGTACATGGAGAATAGTAGAGCAAACAAAGACTGAAAATACAGGGGTGAGTTCATACCCACAATTCTAACATTATTATGCATTGTTTCCCTTCAGGCACTCTATCAACCAACCAGGTTAACTTTCTTGCTGTTCCTTACATGTGCCATTCTATGTCCCATCTCTATATCTTTGCATAGTCTTGAAATATCATCATTTCTGACCCCTGCCTCTTAGAATCCCTGTTTTCCTTCAAATCTCAACTCCAGGATCACCTTTTCCATGAAACTTTCCCTGACCCCTTGCTCATTCATCTGTGTCATATTAGGTAACTCTCTTAATATGCCTTTTACCAATTAGCTACTAATCCTTATCCTAGAGAACATATACTTTCATCACCAATATAAGATTAGAAAGAAATACCTTGGATTTTTAAAGTTGTCATTGATGTAATCTGTTTTCCACTAGGACCAAATGAATATACAGAAGTAATTAAGCAAGAGATTTTTAAAATGGAATATAAGCTCTGGGGAAAAGAAGCGGAAGGATAAAAATAGCTTAGAAGAGAAAATGGTAAACCTACCCAAATAATAGACTCCCTGAAAACTAGAATGGACCAAACAGAAATCAATAATACCATAAGAAGACAAGAAATATTTAATAAAATAAAAAGATTGAAAAACTAGAAGAAAATATAAGATACTTTAAAAATAACAGATCATAGAGGGATAATTTTTCCCACTTAATGGTATTTTCTTTTTTCTCAATTACATGTAAAGTATTTTCAACATTCACTTTTTTTATTTTTGGAGGGCAATTGGGGTTAAGTGACTTCCCCAAGGTCACACAGCTAGGTTTTGTGTTGTGTCTGAGGTCAAATTTGAACTCAGGTCCTTCTGACTCCAGGGCCAGTTCTTTATTCACTTCACCACCTAGCTGCCCCTCTCCAACATTCACTTTTTATAAGATTTTGAGTTCCAATTTTTTTTCTCCCTTCCACCCTTCTCAAGACACCAAGCAATCTGATATAGGCTATACATGTAAAATCAAAATAAACCTATTTCTACATTAGTCATGCTGTGAAAAAAGAATAAGAAAAAAGGAAAAAACATAAGAAAAAAACTACCAAAAATGAAAATAGTATGTTTTGATCTGTATTCAGACTCCATAGTTCTTTGTCTGGATGTGGTTAATATTTTCCATCATGAATCTTTTGTATTCCTAAGAACTAAATCTATCAAACTTGATCATCCCACAATGTTGCTATTACTGTGCACAATGTTCTCCTGGTTCTGCTCACTTCACTCAGAATCAGTTTTTTAAGTCTAGGTTTTTCTGAAATCTACCTGCTCATCATTTCTTCTAGCATAATGGTATTCCATTGCAATTACATATCATTACTTTTTCAATCATTCCTCAATTGATGGGCATCACCTAAATTTCCAATTCTTTGCTGCCACAAAAAGAGTTGCTATATATGTTTTTGTGCATATGGATCCTTTTCCTATTTTTATGATCTCTTTGGGATATAGAAATGATATCGTTGGATCAAAGAGTATGCACAATTTTATAGCCCTTTGAATACAGTGACAAATTTCTCTAGGAGGGATAGTTTAATAATTATTTGACTTCCTGTAAAGCATTATTTGAAAAAAAAAAGCCTGCATCCAGCAAAGCTACGCATAATCTTGAAAGGAAAAATAGACATTTAATGAATTGTCAGACTTCAGAACTTTGTCTAAAAAAAAAAACAAACCAAATCTGAACTTAATAGAAAATTTGACATACAGGAGCCAAGAGAAATATAAAATATATATCAAAGATTAAGTACAAGGAACTCAATAAAAACACAGTTTCCTTTTTTTGTATGCAAAATGTAAAACATATGACTAAGATTGTAATTAGTAATTAGGTAATTCATAAGAAAGACTAAGGTAGATCTGAGTATGATATGACTTTAAAAAGTTAAACCATTTAGGAACAGCTAAGTTAGTAATTATCTTATACAAATGAGATATAACAGGGAGAACCAGCACAAAGGAATTAGATGGGGGAGGAGGGCTGTTATTTCTGAAACCTACTTTCATTGAGAATGGATTCAAGAGGGAACAACACACATACATATATATTTAGACAAGTACAAAAGTCTTCTAAATTCAGAAAGAAATAAAATGCTAAGGAGGGAGGAGAGGATAAGGAAGGGATCTTTAGAGGGGAAGGTGAGGGAATAGGTTAAGGGGGATATACAAGGGTGTTTAAATTAATGGGAATGGGAGGATAAGGCAGGATAGATTCAGTAATAAGAGGGAAAGGTAGGGGTTAGACATAAAGTAGAGCAGTAATGAGGGACAGGAAAGAAGAGATATATGCAAACATAAAACAAAGATCATGAGTAGAATTTGTTAGAGAAAGTATATATTTATTTATATATGTATATATGTGTGTGTGTAATGTATATCTGTGTATATGTCTATATATTTTCTTTTGTTATTTGTATCTGTTTTAATATTTACGTTCATGATACATTTCTTTTTCTTTTCTTATATATTTAAATTTTAGAAATATATATGCTTTTATATTTTTTTTCTTAATTTGTTTGTTCACTTTTAGTTTACAAGATTCAGTTCCACATTCCCTTAAGTTTCAAATTTTCTCCTCCTCCCTCTCCCCTCTCCCCTTCTCTACTTCCCTCTCTCCTCCTCCCTCTATGGTGGCATGCAATGTATATAGGATATGCCAATACTTTCACATTAGACATTAGTCAGGTTGTAAAGAAGGACTGTAACTGATGGAACGAACAATGGGAAAAAAGAAACAAAACCAAACAATAAAAAGAAAGAGAGCAGGTAGTTTGCTTCAATCTGCATTCAAACTCTGTTATCTCTAATTCTTTCTCTGAATGTAAATATTTTTTCCATCATGAGTCTTTTGGAGTTGTCTCATAACCTTACATTGCTTAGAATAGTCCAGTCTATCAAAGTTGGTCATCACACATATGTCCTGTCTGTAATTGTGTACAGATTTCTCCTGGTTCTGCTCTTCTCACTCAGCCTCAGTTCATATAAGCCTCTCCAGGTAAATATGAATTATGTCTGCTACTCATTTCTTATAGCACAATAATATTCCATTACATTAATATACCACAACTTGTTTAGCCATTCCTCAATTGATGGGCATCCCCTTATTTTCCAATTCTTTGCCACCACAAAAAGAGCTGCTATAACTATTTTTGTATATACAGGTCTTCCTCCCACTTCTATGATCTCTTTGAGATATAACCCTAGAGGTGGTATTGCTGGGTCAAAGGGTATGCAATTATTTATAGCCCTTCGCATATAGTTCCAGATTGCTCTCCAGAATGGTTGAATCATTTCACAACTCCACCAACAATGCATTAGTGTTCCAATTTTTCCACATCCTCTCCAGCATTTGTCATTTTCCTGTTTTGATTTGCCTTTCTCTATTCACTAGAGGTTTATAGCATTTTTCATATGCTTATAGATATATTTTATATATTTTTTAAATTGGGGGGAAGACTGGACAATATATTTGAAATATTCATAAATTAAAACTGGCCCAATTTTTCCAACTGAAAGGCAAAGTAAAAATAGAATGAATTGCTATCTAACCATCTCTAGGGTGGGTGGTTGGGAAACAAGGAAAATAGAAATTTATATGACAATTTTACTGTATATTTAAAAGGAATAGGAAGTTTTGCATAATAGATTTGCAATTTCACATGCAATCATTTTTTGAAATTATACTATATTGTGGAAAATCTTGTTGTATTTTATAAGTTAAAAGTTAAATAAATAATTGTTAAAAGTATAGCCAAACTTAAAAAAAAAAGATTGAAACTGCTAATCACTTAAAAATAAATCATAAAAGGAAAAGTTCTAGGAATTACAGCCAAAGTCCAGAACTCCTACATCAACAAAAAAAATACTACAAGCACCCAGAAAAAAGTCATTCAAGTACCAAAGAACTACAGAAAGGACACACAAGGCCTGGCAGCTTCTACAATGAATGAGAAGAATCTTGGAAAACAATACTACAAAAGGCAAAGTATATAGGCTTACATAAAGCCTCTAAGGTTGAGTATAGAGAAACTATGAATCTTTAATTGAATGGAAGGCTTTCATACGTTTCTGATGAAAAGATCAGAGCTTAGTAGGAATTTTGAAATTTAAACAGAAGAGTCCACAGAAGCCTAGAAAGTAAATTGACTTAAGCAATTAAAAGGAGCTATATGAAGATGTAAGACTAAAAGTTTAATAATAGGAGAAGAAACAAATATTTTCAGAATCTTCATCTTCAAAGTTTATTGAAGTAGTTACATATTAAAAATAGAGGACCTGATAAAGAGGTTGATCAGTGGAACCATTTTGTACATTAAATATATAAACAAATGAATAATAGCATAATGTTTGACAAACCCAATTATGCTAAGTATTGGAATAAAAATTACTAAATGATAAAAACTGCCAGGAAAACTGGAAGGCAGTTTGGCAAAAATTAAGTATAGACAAAATCTCACATTATATACTGATTTAGAAAGCTAAGTAGACACACTGCTTAGAAATTAACGGTGTCATTGTAAGCAAATTAAAGAAGCAAGGAAGAAGTTATCATTGAAGTCTGTGGATACAGGTAGAGTTCATGACCAATAAAAAGACTGATATCACCAAAAATAAAATTAGTTAATTTTGATTATATAAAAATAACATTTTTGTAGAAATTGAATGCTATTAAAATTAGAAGGGAAACAAGTAACTGAAGAAAAAAGTCTTTGCAACAAATATTTTTTTTCTGATAAATGTCTCATATTCAAAACTTATAAGAAACTCATTCAAATTTGTAATAGTAAGAGTGAATAGATAAGTGATATAAGATATAGTGATATAGAAAGGATATAAGACAGTTTTCAAAGGAATAAATGTAAACTTAGGAAAAATATCCAAAATATTACTAATTAGAGAAATGCAAATTAAAACTTCTGAGATTCTAATTCATACCTATCAGACTGGCAAAAATAAAAAAATAAGGAAAAATTACAAATGTGTGGAGGAATTGGCACAAAACAGGCAAACTACTACACAATAGGTGGTACAGCTAGTTGGCACAGTAGATTGAAACATTGAACCTGGAGTCGGGATGACCTGAATTCAGATCCAGTTTCAGACAATTCATAGTTGCATGACCCTGGGCAAGTCACTTAACCTTAATTTGCCTCAATCTCCTCAGCTCTAAAAGGATATTAGTAATATGCATCTACCTCTCCCACTTATTATAAGGATCAAATGAGATAATATTTTAAAGTACTTGGCACAGTGCCTGGCATATAATAGTTTCTTAATAAATGTTCCTTTCTTTCATTACTTCCTGTGAATTGGTATAACCATCCTAAAAATAATTTGGAATAGTGCCCCAAAACTAATCAATCTTATTCTTATATCCAACTATATACTACTACTATACATAAAAAGGAAAAGTAGTCATATGTGCAAAATAGATATATCAACTCTTTTTTTTTTTAAATTAAGCAATCAGGGTTAAGTAACTTGCTCAAGGTTACACAGCCAGTTATTATTTCTGGGTATGGTGCTGAGTGTCCGAGCCAGGGATTCGATCTCCAGGTCGTCCCAACACTGGAGCCAATGCTCTTACTCGCTGAGCCACCTGGCTGCCCCTAAGCAATTGGGGTTAAGTAACTTGCTCAAGGTTACACGGCCAGGTGTTTCTGGGTGGGTGCTAAGTGTCTGAGCCTGGGATTCGATCTCCAGGTCTATCTCAACACTGGAGCTGGTGCTCTTACTCGCTGTGCTACCTGGCCGCCCCGATATATCAACTCTTGCTGAGATAGGCAAAAAGTGGAAAGCAAGGGGATGACCACATGCAGAGGAATGGTTAAATAAATTTTAGTATATGAATGTAATAGAATATTTTTCTGCAGTAAGAAATGAGAAAATAGTCAATAGAGAAAGAAACTAAGCAGAAATCACAGAACAATCTACATAATTTTAACAATATTAGAATGAGAAACCACTTTGAAAGACTTTAGAACTCTGATCAATGCAATGATAAGCCACAAGTCCAGGGAACTGAAAAACTGAAGATGAATCAGGCCACTCATCACCTTCTGGAGAAGTGATGAATTTAAAATGCAGGATGAAATATACATTTTTAGATAAAGCCAACTTGGAAATTTATTTTGCTGGACTATGTGCATTTATGATGAGGATTTTATTTTTTAATTCTTCGATTGAAAAGGGACGTGTGGTCAAGAGAGGTAACAAAAGCATATACAATTAAGTGATTGTAAAAATGGAAGATGGTGGGAAGACTATATATAAGAAGGATAAAGGAAGGGAGGGTAAAAGGAAGAATACAGTTTAGAAAAGAGAAAGAAAGGTAAAACTTTTTGTTACTTGTAATGAGGTTATGAGAGAAAAAAAGAGGAAGTTGTGAGGCGAGTGAGCATTAGCTAAACTGTACTTACCTGAAATGGATAAAAGAGGACAAAACACACTCACACACAGAGTTGGTATAGAAATGCATCAAACTCAACAGAAAATCCAAGAGGTATAGGGAAGGATTGGATAAAAGGGAGGATAATGCCAGAGAAGAAATAGTCAAAAGCAAAATAAACTTCCCAGTACTGAAAGGAAGATTAAAAGGGGAAAAGCAAGCAACTGGAATCTAAGGGAATATTCATCAATTGCAGAATGGCTGAACAAACTGTAGCATATGAATGCCACAGAATATAATTGTGCAATCAGAGATAATGAAAGAGAAAACTTCTGAAATTCTAAGTTAGTATGAATTGATGCAAATTGAAGTTTGAAGAACCAGAATAACAATTTATATAAGGATGAGAAAATTATAAAGAAAAAAAAATATTGAAAAGCTTAAGAATCCTGATCAATGCAACAATCAACTTCAGTTCTAGAATGCTAATTATGAAGTATGCAACCCATCTCCTGACAGAGAGGTGACAAATTAATGTTCCAGAAAGGGACATTATAATGGGAATGTAAATTTAATATCTTCCTTGCCCCTAGGCCATTTTATTGGCTTAAGTGCACCTGGAGCCTGTGGTGAGAGGCTTGTTTTTCAGGAGATACTTTGTGATTGGGCAGTGGGGTCAAGAGGGTTGTTACATTCTCTGATCCAGGAGAAGGCTATATAAACCCTGTTGTGAGATTTTGTTTTGGGGCTCACTTTGAGAAGTGTTGTGTGATTTGACCAGATGAGACTCTGGGCAGCTGTTGAGAGCCCCTGGCTTTGAAAAACCCAGATGTTGATGATTCCCTCTCTGGTAACTGACTAGGTATGGATATAATGGTTGGACAGTTGGAGGCCTGTCTGCTTGAAATGTTTCTGTCTTGTAACTTTTGCCTGTAACCTATCTGTATACTCTGAAATTCAGGGTGCTTACTTTCCCCCCTGAACTAGGTAAATGATAAATTTGATTGATTAAAGAAAGATTGTTAACCAATTTTGAGTTGTTTTCCTTTAGAAAAGCAAATCTAAGAACCTGTGTTGGCAGACACCCTGGGGATGCTGCAGTGCTTGCTTCTACAGACATATATATTTGCTTTACTATGCCTATTTGTTGCAAATTTTTGTTCTCTTGATTTTTAATTGGGAGATAAAGTATGGAGAAGAGATTAGCAATAATGGAGTAAAAAAGAAGGCCATTGAAGTATTTTTTAAATGCACAAAAGAAAAGGAAACAAAGTTAGTAACTAGGAGAACAAGCAGGAGAAGTTTGAAAAATATGTGAAAATAATTATATACTTAAAAAAAAGTAAAAGGTATCAAGTGGAGATTCACAATTTCACATGCAATCTTCTTTTTGTGTTCTCCTTTGTTATAGAAATGCTCTCTTTTGGTATTTAAGTTCAGAATAATTTTTTAATGTTTATTTAGTATATAATTTTTCCCATTACATGTAAAACAATTTTTAACATTTGTTGTCAAAGCTAGAATTCCAAATTCTCACCCATCCTCTCCCCCCACTATCATCTTCATTGCAAAGGCAAGCAATTCCATATAGGTTATATTTGTGTAGTCATACAAAATATGTCCATAATTATTATGTTGTAAATGAAAACATAGACCAAAAAAACTCAAGAAAGAGAAAGAAAGGAAAAAAAAACAAAAGTTGCCTCAATCTGTATTCAAACATCATCAGCTCTTTCTCTGGGGATAGACAGCATTTTTCATCCTAAGTCCTTCAGAGTCTTATGGCTGAGAATAGCTAAGTCATTCACAGCTGATTTTCTTACAATATTGCTGTTACTTTTTATGGAGTACATTTCACTTTTCATCAACTCATGTAAGTCTTTTTAGGTTTTTCTGAGAGCATCCTGCTCATCATTTCTTATAGTACAACAATATTCCATCATAATTACATACCACAACTTATTCAACCATTCCCCGATTGATGTGTGTTCCCTCAATTTTTAATTCTTTACCCCCAGAAAAAGCCACTATAAATAGAAATATTTTTGTACATATAGATTCTCTTCCTTTTTAAAATTTCTCTTTGTATACAAACCTAGTAGTGATATTGCTAGGTCAAAGGGTATATATGGTTTTTTAGCCCTTTGGACATACTTCCAAATTGCTCTATAGAATGGTTTAATCAATTCACAATTCCAACAACAGTACATTAATGTCTCATTTTTCCCACATCCACTCCATCATTTGTTTTTTACTTTTTCTGTTGTTTTATTTAATAAAATAGGTATGAGGTACCACCTCAGAATTATTTTAACTTGTATTTCTCTAATCAATAATGAGTTAGAATATTTTTTTCATGTAGTTATAGTGTTAATTACTTCATCTGAAAACTGATTATATCTTTTGATCATTAATCAATTGGTGAATGGCTCTTATTTTTATAAATTTGACACAGCGTATGTTAGAGAAATGAGGCCTTTATCAGAGAAACTTGCTTCAAATTTTTTTCACAATTACTTTAGCTAACTGTATTTCTCTCCATCATATTTCCCCTATTCCTATTTATTCTATTCTCTCTCTCCTTTCACCCTGTCCCTCCTCAAAAGTATTTTGCTTCTGATTACCCTTTCCCTAAATGTGCCCTCCATTTTGTCACACATACCTCCTTCTCTTAACCCCTTCCCTTTCTATTTTCCTGTAGGGTAAGATAGGGCTCTATACATCATCACCTGTGTATCTTATTGCCCAGTTTCATGAAAAAACAATTAACATTCATTTTCAAAACTTAAGTTCCAAATTATCTCCATTCCTCCTTCCCCACCCACTTTCATTGAGAAGGTAAGCAATCTGATATAGGTCATATATGTGTGGTCATGCAAAACACTTCCATAATAGTCATGTTGTGAAAAACTAACTATATTTTCCTTAGTCCTATCTTGCCCCCCCCCATTTATTCTCTCTTTTCACCCTGTCCCTCCTCAAAAGTGTTTGCTTCTGATTACCTTTCCCCCAACCTGTTCTCCCTTATATCACCCTCCTTAGCCCCTTCCTCACTACTTTCCTGTAGCATAAAATAGATTTCCATACCCAATTGAGTATGTATGGTATTCCCTTCTTAAGACAATTTTGATAAGAGTAAGGTTCATTCCTTCCTTCTCACTCCCTGCTCTTCCCCTCCATTCTAAAAGTTTTTTTCTTGCCTCTTTTATGTCAGATAATTTACTCCATTCTACCTCTCCCATTCTCCTTTTCCAAATACATTCCTCTCTATATATTCCCTCCACCTACTCTAATAATGAGAAAGGTCTCATGAGTTACAAATATCATCATTTTGTGTGGGAATGTAATCAGTTCAACTTTAATAAGTCCATTATTATTTCTCTTTCCTGTTTACCTTTATTTGATTCTCTTGAGTCTTGTATTTATTTGAAAGTCAAATTTTCTATTTAGCTCTGATCTTTTCTCAAGAATGAATTAAATTCCTCTACCTCATTGAATATTATTTTTCCCCTTCATGGATTACATTCAATTTTTCTGGGTAGGTAATCCTTGGTTTTAAAACTAGCTCCTTTGATCTACAGAATATCATATTCCAGGTACTCTGATGATTAATGTAGAAGCTGCTAAATCTTGTGTTAGCCTTATTATGGTTCCACAATACTTGGATTCTTTCTTCCTGGCTGCTTGCAACATTTTCTCTTTGACCTGGAAACTCAGGAATTTGACTATAATATTCCTGGAAGTTTTCACTTTGAAATCTCTTTCAGAAGGGTATCGGTGGATTCTTTCAATTTCTATTTCACCCTCTGGTTCTAGATTATTAGTGCAGTTTTCCTTGATAATTTCTTGAAAGATGATTTCTAGGCTCTTTATGGACTTTGGGCCAATAATTTTTAAGTTATCTCTCCTGAATGTATTTTCCAGACCCATTGTTTTCTCAATGAGCTATTTCACATTGTCTTCTATTTTTTTTTATTCTTTTGGTTTTGCTTTATAATTTCTTGATTGCTCCATTCTAATGTTCAAGGAATTATTTTCTTCAGTGAACCTTTGGACCTCCTTTTCCATTTGGCCAAATCTGCTTTCTAAGGCATTCTTCTCCTCATTGGCTTTTCGGACCTCTTTTGTCATTTGGGTTATTTTTTTTAAGGTATTATTTTCTTTAGTATTTTGGGGCCTCTTTTAACAAGCTATTGACTAATTTTTCATGCCTTTCTTGCCTCACTCTCATTTCTCTTCCCGATTTTTCCTCTTTTTCTTAGTGTCTGTTTTGATCTTCCTTGTCACCAAAGTAAGTTTTTTGTCTGAATTTTTTCATTGTTTGCTCATTTTTCCAGCCTATTACTTGACTTTTAAACTCATCGTTAAAGTATGGCTCTGCATCTAGGGTGGAGGGCACACTGTCCCAAGCTTTGAGCATTTTGTGCAACTTTTTTCAGATACTTCTAGGTACCTATAAATTTTCAGTACTTCCAAGGAAGTAAGACCTAAGGGGAGGTGTTTGCTCCTTTCCTGGCCTGTTCTCTGGTCTATGAGTGACTACAAGCACTCTTTTCTGTCCTGTAACTGTGAGGAGGATTTCCTCTTCACTGCTGCCATAAGTTCTGTTATGACATTGCTCATCCTTGCCACAGGACCACCCTCAAGACTGTGATCCAGATCCAAATATGGGCAAAGCAACAAAGTCCTGCCTCAGTACCATCAAAGAGATACCTGTAATCTCATTCTGTCTAATTGTTCTATCACCTTACTCTCTGTGGGCTGAGAGCTCCAGAAGTAGCCACTGCCACTGTTGCTATTGTCACCACCACAGCTGATTTAGTCACTTCCGAGGTCTGCTCCTGGTTTGTTGTGCCAGGGGTTGTGCTGGGGCTAGAACTGGACTGTGCTCCTCTCTCATCCATTTCCAACAGACCTCTCCTACTGACCTTTTAAGTTGTCTTTGTCATTTGTGGGTAGAGAAGTCTGGAAATCATCACAGCTTCCCGTGATTTTGTCCCCTGAGACCTGCTCCAGGTTTGTTGGGGCCAGGTCTGTGCTGGAATGGACTGTGCTGAACTGAACTTCTCTCTCAGCCTGGTAAAATAGACCCCTCCTGTCAACCCTCCAACTTGTCTTAGGCTGGAAATCTACCTTACTCTGTCTCTTTATGGTCTCCACTGCTCTCGAATTTGCTCAGAGTCATTTGTATAAGTATTTGGAGGGGTTTGGAGGAGATATAACTTAAGTTCCTGCCTTTACTCCATCATCTTGGCTTCAGAGGATTTTTTTTAAAAGAAAATAAGCAATACATTTAACTCTAAGTGCCTTCTGACTTGGCCATACTATGTTTTAAGATCATATGATATTAAATTTAGAGGGCTTTAGAGTTCTTGGAGATCATCAAGTCTAACATCCTGGTTTTAGAGATAAGAAAACTAAGTCCCAAAGAGACTTCTGCAAGGTCAAATGGGTAGTGAATAGAAAAAGCTATTTGGAGAATTGACCTCACATCCTCTGACTTCAAATTCACACTACATATTCAAGATGCAAGAAATAAACTCATTTAATTCCTCCTGTCCAGATGATTATGTCATAAACTTTCATACTAAAATCGCCTCTATTTATACAGCCACTAAGCCTCACTCTTGTTTACCTCTGCAGTTTCCTTGATCTCCTCAGATGGGTATGTTTTTGTGTTTAACATGCTATTACAATGGGATTTTTATCTATTTAAATAAGGTGTACCATTTTGGAACTGTATTCTAATTATAAATGTGATTCAACTAAGTTGTAATGATACCTGTAAGATAGATTTTGCTTTTTCACATTAGGATCTCTATTTAATTTTGTTTATTTCCCATTTCAAAAATGTATGCACACATCAGATATCATATGTTTATTTCTACCTCTCTTCTTGGATTTTTTTATCCTTTAAATTATTGTTCTTATTTTCTGCAATTTCTTCTTCCTATGCCATAGGTGATACTCAGTAGACAAATGTGTGCAAGTGGTTTTCTACATTCCCTCTTAAATTTTTAAATAAAATAAAACTTGTGATAAATTTTACAAGACTCCAAGAAAACCCATTTTTACTAGTCTTCATTATATGGACTCTATTCAGGGCATAATTTCCAACATCCAAAACTTATTTTTCAGGCAGCATCTTCTTGGCCAGTGGTTCACATTCTAAATTCATCTTTCTTTTCTGAAACTCCTACCATTTATAAGAGAAATTAAAATGCCACCTGTGACCATAATAAGTCTCCAGGCTTCCCTTCTCCTCTCTGCAGGACTTCATAATTTTCAGCAACATTTTCTATGCTCCTTATGTTGGCATTATTTGTGCCCACATGAATCACCCAGAGAAATATTGGTCATTGAGTTTGAAAAGTCACAGGAGACATTCCATAACATGTTGTATACTTGACCCTAAGGAAATGGCAGCCCTCTTTTTATTTTTTGTGAAGTTAATTATTACTAAGTTACTCAAACCCCCTGAACAAAGAGTTATTACTCATCAACATTTTGTTTCTTCTTTTGACTTTTGCTAAATTACCACTTACCTAATGGTTTCTATGGATCCATGCAATCAATATTTTTAGCTTATGAAACAGTTTCCTCTTGGGGTACTTCAGTTGTGTGTGTGTGTGTGTGTGTGTGTGCACATGCACATGCTGTAAGAGTGACACACTCTTACTATAGTTTCAAACGGTCAGTGGGTCTTCCTTTGTGATCATGACTTCTTCCACATTTCCACTATCTTACATGTTAAGATCATCCTCTTATCTCTTTAGGCTTTTTTTCTTCTTTATTTCCTTCTTAAAGTGTCCTTTTTTTCTAACCCTGGGCTTAAATTTTCTAAAAGAAGTTTCCATAGAAATTTAAAGCAATCAAAGTCCTTGCCCATGAGGAGACAGACATATTTATCTAGGGGTCCCCAGATGAAAGTGACTTTGAATCTAATATACTTAAGAAGGAGAGCAGCAATTCTGAGAAAGAGAATAAGGAACACCAGTTGGGTCTATATCTTGAACACCCTGAGCAAGGAACTATTATGGACCTCAGACTGAGGCACTAGAATGGAGGTCATGGAACTTTTAGATGGACCAGGATGAAATGAAGAAAGATATAGATTTGAAAAAAATTGAGTACAAATAGTGTCCAGTAGATCCTGGAAGAACTGTTGTGAAATGGATATACCTTATCCTTAACACCTTCCTTTCACCCTCCTCCATTCTTAGTCAATCAAGCTTGCCTCTATTTATAAGTTTGCACTGATTTCCATTGCTTTCCCCCAATGTAAAGGAAAAAATAAGGAATAGTAAGGGAAGAAAAGTCATTTTCATTCCCAACTAATTACAGGCTATTGCAATGGGCACTTAGACTTTTTCTAAGTGCTCAGTTTTGATCCAGATATATACCTTTTAGTCTCTAACTCCTAATCCCACCTTTTGCAAGAAGCCTTTCTTAATATTGTGTAATACTAGTGTCTTTCATTTGAGATTATCCCCAATTTAATATACGCACCATAGAATGCCATGTGGGTGAGCGCCATAGAATAGAGAGAACGCCATAGAATGACGTAGCACAGACTTACTCTGTGTCTAATGCAAGCGAACTTTTAATAAACTTTACTTTTCTTTGGCTGAGAAGATGAGTCAAATTCATTTGGCAGCACCTGGTGTGCCTAGAGCCCCTCCACAGAGGGGTAACAGGGACCAATTAATGACCCCTTTTGGTATTTTGGTGTCTCCAGAGCAACCCTAACCCTCTTTTTGGGTAACCTCTTCATTTTTACGGTATATGTATGTATGCATGTATACACACATATACATATGTATATACATATATAAATTATATATTATATATATATGTAGTACATAGTTTCTTTTGCATATATGGCTTAATAGGTACCAAATTAAAAAAGAAATTTTTTTCTTGATCTCTAGAGCAAGAGTGTGAGGTATTATGTGTAAAATAAACTACCTCCCCCAACCAATAATAAGACAGAAGGCACAAAAATGAAAACTCTTTTGGTAATGGGGCAGAATTTTAAATAAATGAGTGTATTTTGTAGAAGAAACCCAGAATTTTAGTTTCATAGTACATAGTTTCTTTTGCATACACATATGTCTATATACATATATTTATATCTATCTATATCTAAATATAGAGTTTATACATAGTTGCTTCTATGTCATCTCTCTCATTAGATTGTGAACTGTTTAATGATGTCATAGACTCCTTTTGCCTTTCTCTGTATCTGCAGCACTTAACACAATGTTTAACATATAATAAACACTGGTTTATGTTTTGATGTTGTAAGAAAAGCAGTTGGCAACCATCAACCTAAGGTTGCTTAGTTATTTGATGTGTAAGGTTTAAGAGAGCATATCAATCCTGATCATACTATAAACATGAATAAACCCATAAGGAAAACACATAGAAAAAAAGACTTAATCGTGCGAGAGCTGAAGCTCCCATTTCAGCCTGAGAGCCCTGATGCTACTTGCCTTTGGCATTTTTGCAGTTGGCCTACTTATTTCAGGCCACAAGTGACTGAGGCACTGGAGTAGCTGCTAGCCTGTCCTTGTGTTAGAAGAGCTCTGGCACCAAACACAGAGCCCCTCCACACACACACACACACACACACACAGCAGGAAGAGACTCACATGTAGAGACTTAACAGAGATTTAAATAGCTAATTTGGAACTTTGATTCCAATCAACCCCAAACACTTAATCACTTTGGGGGATTTCTCCCCTCATACACAGTTATTATTTAAGCTCATCTGCATTTGTTCTATTTATTTCAAGCTAGCCTGATTGTCCTGTCTTTGGGTGAGTTTGTATCTCCATTTGGAATATCCTACATCATTTAGGTATCTATTGTTAGAAAAACAGGATGCCCTATGTTATGGGTAGAGGTTTTTCTCTGGATCTCCATCTGAATTGCCTATACATTGTCAAAATCTGATGTAGAAATATATGGGCTGTTCCACATAGTAGATTTTCACCCAAAACACACTGATTTATCCCCATAGAGTAAAATGGTGATTGCCAATCAATGCTAAATCCTAAGTCCCTAATGGGAGGGTCCCTATGAGCTCTTTCACATTTGGGACAATATACATGCATGAATAAAGGCTATTTTCTCATCCTTTTCTCTTATTTTTTCTCTTTTGATAATTTAATTTTAAATTTTGTCCAGGTCTAATTGTTTTGTACTGTTTTAAACCAAACAGGCACAGCCACCACTACCCTCAGACAAGCTGGGGACTGCTCCCTCCATACTTTACTTTTGCTTTCACTAGTAACCCTGGAGGAGGAATGAAGGGTCCCTTACACCAAGCAGAGTCAACTGTGCTCAACAAATATGAGCTAAATTCAGACCTAGGCCTTGTCACCAGTCAGGGCCTTTTGCAGCCAGTGGGACTTCTTCCCCCTAAATGTATCTATTCCCCACCCCCGACTAGCCTCTCAAGTGAATGATCAGACCCAGGCCTGGCTCATCTCTCTCTTCAACAATCCCTGCAGCTGTGAACTTTTCTTCCCATCTGCTATCTACTATTACTCCTACGGTTTCTCTTGTTCTCTCCGTATCTCTATAATAACTAATTAGCAGTCATTTAGGAGAAAATTGTCTCTTCCCTCCTCCTCATATTCTCTCATTTCCTTCCTTTGCAGTGTGACCCCACCTATGGCCCAGTACAAGCCTTCCCACTCATTCCACAGTGTCCTCTGTAATTCCCAATCCATAGTGAGCAAACTCCCATTCATCTTGGACTTCTTTCTCTCACACTTTTTCATCTGTTAGCCCTCATGGAAGCCTGGCTTCCTTCTGATGATGCTGCATCTCCAGTTATCCTTTCTGGTGCTAATTATACCTTCTTTCATATCTCTTGTCACATTGGTCCTGGTGTAGGAATTGGAATACCCCTTTCTCTCCACCATTACTTCTAGAATCTCTCTTTTCTTCTTTCATGCATTACCTTTTGTCCTTTGGAAGTCTACACAATTAAAATTTTCCACAATCAAAATTACCTTAACTGTAGCTTACTGACCTTCAGGTCATTCTTCTTCCTTTCTCAATGTGCTCAAGACCTAATGTACAATCTTCCTCTCTTACCTTTATAGTAAAGGATCAATATAGATTCTTCCTCAAACAAGCTAAACTCTGATGTCTTCAACCTCCTTAATTCCTATGGCTTATTCCTTCACTCCTTCATTCCTTCACTCATTCATTTATTATTTTTTCCATTACTCACATAAGTCCCATTCCTCAAATTAGAAATATTGGCATTCCCTAATCTGACTTTAACCTCCTGTCATTCAACTCCTTCCTATGTTTCAACTTACCTATGCCTGTTCTTCACTCTTGCCAAAATCTCCATTACCTCCACTCCTCAGTACTTTCTACTCTCTTATTTTCTTAGCCTCCTCCAAACTCAAACCAATAATAACCCTTTAAAATGCCTCCTACACTGTCCTCTAATCTTTAATCCATTGTCACCTTTTTTTCAATGATGCTCAGTAGACAGATCTCAAGTGGATTACTCACACTTACTAATTCCTCTTCTCCTAATAGGCAGAAGAATAGAAATAGAGGAAATCCCACAATCTTGCTAAGTTAGTACATTATAAAATCATGTGATCCAAAATTCAGCTGGGCTCTCACTCTAGCAAGGTAGTCCTTTCATTCCTCCCTAATTGATTCTCTAGTTCACTCATGAAAGTTTCTCTTCCTTTCTGGAAGTTCCTCATATATCACCCTCCCTACCTTGCCTGTTACTGAAAAAAAATAAATCCATTCATATGTTCTCCCTTGTCTTCCATTCTCTTCATTTTGAAATCCCTGGACATCATCTCTCACTCTTTCTTTTACCCAGTGAATGACAAAGAGATAGGTAACCCTTCTCCTTGCCAATGCCAACAGATATACATGTGCACTTGATCCCATTCTCTTCCATCTTCTCCAGCAGATTGTAACCTCAATTATTCCCCTCTCAAATCTTCAACATTTCTTTATCAATTTGTTACTTCCCTGTAGCCTTCAAACATGCTTGTCTCACACGCATTTAAAAAATTATCAGATCCTACCATCCCCACTAAATATTGTGCTTTCTTGACCAAATTCCTCAAAAATTGTTTATTTTTATGATCAACTCACTTTTCTCCCTTACTCCTCAACTTTTTCCAAAGTTGTCAATGATCTCTTAATTGCCAAATCAAATAGTCTTTTATCAGCTCTAATTGTTCTCAACTTATCTACTGCATTTGACATTGCTAACCACATTCTTCTTTTGTCTCTGGACATTTGTGACATGACTCTTTTCTGGCTTACTTCCTACCTCTGTAACTATGACTCAATCTCTTTTTTTGGTTCTTCATACACAACACATCCCTTAACTATTGATATTCCCCAAAATTCCGACTTGGACTCTCTTCTATTCTCCCTCTATTAACCTTTCTTTCATAATCTCATCAACTCCCATGAGTTTAAATATCATCTCTATGTGAGTGACTACCAGATCTACATGTCAATCCCCAGTCTCTACAATTAGCTTTAATCCACCACTTTGCCTATTTGATATTTTAAACTGAATGCCCCAAAGACACACCTTAAATGATGCATCATAAATAGATCTCATCTTTCCTTAAGTGCTGCTCATGTCCAAATTTGCTATTTATGTTGAAGGTACCATCATCTTTCTGGTGTCTTAGATTCATAATCTTGGACTCCTCTCCTTCACATCACATATCCGATCAGTTGCCAAATCTTGATTTTTCTACCTTTGCAATATCTCTTGATTTCAACTCTTTTCAACTCATACAGCCATTACCATCAGTACTTCTCATTTAGATTATTGCAACAACATCCTAAGTGGTCTTCTTGCCTCAAGTCTCTCATCGCTTTAGGCTTTCTACACACGGATGCCAAAGTAATCTTTCTTAAGTGAAGACCTGACCCTTGCTTAACCAACTCTAGTGGCATCTTATTGCCTCTAGTATAAAACAACTCTAGTTATTAAAAGCATTAAATAGAATACTTTTATATTTCAAATAGAAGCCAAGCCATTTTTCCAATTGGATTGGACATTACTTTCCCTCCTACATTCTTTGATCCAGCAAAACTGTCCTTGTCTCTGGGCCTGTGATAGTAATGGAATAGAAAGATCCCCCTGTATTGGCTTGGTTTTCAAATTGATTGTGTTAAAACCCAGAACTTGTTAATCCCACCTGTGGGATGGACTTGTTGATGTGAAAAGAAAGTCCTGAACTGGGAGGAGCTGGTGATTTAGATTTGGGGAGACAAGAAAGAGGCAGAACTTCTTTTTGGAAGCAGCACCCTTGTGGAGGCAGAGAGAGAGACTGAGAGGATTGCTGAGGGCCACTTTGAATCACCCTGGACTTTTGAGACCTGCCCCCGGAGCTGCCAAGGACTGAAGAGACATGGTTGTTTTGCTGGTACTTTGTCTGTCTGTTTTGATGTTGTTTTGCCAGATTTGTCCACTGGTGAAAGACAGTCCTGTTGAAGAAGTCCTGGAACCTGGCTATTGGCTAAGAGATCCTGAGACTGTCCTGCAGACAGAGAGTGAATACTGTCCACTGGTGAAGGACGGTGCTGTTGTTGCAGGGGTCTTGGAACCTTTCTGTTGGTTCAGAGCTACTTAGACTGTCCTGCAGACAGAGAGTGAATACTGTCCTCTGGTGAAGGACAGTGCTATTGTTGTAGGGGTCTGGGAACCTTTCTGTTGGTTCAGAAGCCCTGAAGAAGGATTTTCTTGTTGTATGTTTACAGAAATCCTGGGAGAGGGTTTTGCTAATGTTTTCAGGGGTTCTAGGACTGTTCTACAGACAAAGGATGAATTAATGAAGAGAATGGCAATGTATCTTGTGGACTTGCTAAGCCTTGTCTCCCCAGGAACTAAGATTGCTGAGAACTTGCCTCCTGTCAAGATGAAGAAAATACCTCCATTTGTGTATTAAGTGCTGTGCTTAAACTTGTTGTAACTCTGGGTAAATTCAATTGTGATCCAGGGGTGGGGAACTTTTGACCTTTTTGTGTTCTATGGTTGAACAAATGAATGTATTTTACTTCGATTGGAAACTAATCTCCATTTGAGAAGAGGGGTTTTGTGATGGACTAAATGAAGGTACAGCCTAGGGGTGGAGTGGTATTTAGAAGAGGGGCTTTGTAATTGATTGGATGAATGTAAGGTCCTGGGGTGGGGTAGTCCTTGGAAATTATTTAATCACATTTAGTAAATGCTGTATTTGGAATGATGTCATGTTTTGATCTTCTCTGTTCTTGGTTGGTCACTGAATAAAATGGAGAGCACCTATGCTGGTATTCTGAACCTTGGGAAGTTGCCTTTCCTTGCCATTACATTACAGGGCCTCACTCATAATACTACATATCCTCTCTATATGCATTATTTACTGGCCTTTCCTCATCCTCAGTACACTGGGATGTACTACTTTCTTACTTCTGCCCCATAGCCTCTTTCTGTTTCTTTAAGAAGAAGAAGCTGGGCATTATGTTATGCTTAAAGCCTTTCCTGATCTCCCCAATTACTTATGCTCCTCTTCCTCTGTACCTTGTACATACATAAACACTTTGTGTGGGCATGTATTTATATATTTATTTTGTATTTATGCAGTAATATTTTCACGTGTACTTGTGTCGTTGATCAGAAGACAAGTTCATGCAAGTATGGATCATTTCACCCTTTGTAACTGTATCCCCAGCTCTTAGCATAGTGTCCTGGGACACCATGGGTGCTGAATAGATTTTTCTAGATTGATTAAAGTACTAGGGTGATGGTTACCCATGAGAAATTTGTAAAAGCTTATTTGCTTATTGAATTTATATAACATTTTATTTAGGGTGGATTATTACCTCCAGGTCACAAAATATAGTATCTAGTCACTCTCAAAAGACTGTTAATTTAGGGTTTGACTAAGAACTGTGCTGAATACCCAGCTTGGGAATCATGAATGACATTCATAAAACTATTAAGGTTATGCCACGTATGCCATGTTGTTATTTTTTTAGCTCAAGACACTAGGCTAGGCCTTATAAAGGGCAATGTTTGAGCTTTCCCAGGTCCCCAGAGAGCTTTACAGAATTGGGGATTTGCACACATATGCCAAGAGAACTGTAGCTCACCTACCACAACAAATGTTTAACTCAGAGGATAGTGTAACTAGGGTGAACAGGGGAGCCTCCTGATATTCTGAACTAGGGCACCTTGCATAGAGCTATGAACTCATTCTTTAGCTCCATGGGAAATAATGCATTCTCTCTCTCTCTCTCTCTCTCTCTCTCTCTCTCTCTCTCTCTCTCTCTCTCTCTCTTGCCTTTTTTTTGGAGGGCAATTTGGGGTTAAGTGACTTGCCCAAGGTCACATGGCTAGTTTTGTGTTAAGTGTCTGAGGCTGGATTTGAACTCATGTCCTCCTGACTTCAGGGCTGTTGATCTATTCACTACGCCACCTAGCTGCCCCTATATTCTCTCTTCCATTGCTAATGGACATGAGTGACAATCAACTTCTTATTGGTATTCACATGTTCCTATGACTGGGACATGTTCCAAAGAGAATAACAATTATACCAGGAAAAGTCACCCACTCTATGGGTTACAAGGGATGAGGAGGTCTGGCTTCTAGGCCAGACCTTTTTGAATGAGTTTCTTTGTTAGGGACACAGTCAATACTAGCTTTTGCTGGGGCTTCTGTCAAGAGGAAAGGTATTTTTTCTCTTCCCTTTGCCTATACTAGTAGCAATGGCAATAGAGTATACTATTCTTCACATCCCTGGATATCTCTTATATTTTGTGTTTCTTTCTATTAGTTCAGTTCATTGAACAGCAATCCTGAGAAATGGACATTTCCAAAGCCATTGGTAACTTCATGAATTTGAGAATCTGGGAGCTAGTTGCCTGGCAAGAATCTGTGATTTCCACAGCAACCTCTTGGAGAAGGATATTGCAGCTGAAAAGTCTAAGAAGTACCTAGTTATGCTACAAGATCTGGATTTATGAGTTGTTTGGATAGCACACTTCTTAAGTGAATGGGGAATATGTATTGAGTGGACCTACAAATTTTTTTTTATGTCCTAGGAATAATAAATGATGTGTTATTATGTCTTGTTTTAAAATTTTTGTAATGAGTACTCATGAATCTTTTGTGTTTTAAGCATTTTCTTTTGTGTGCAAAGAAATATGTAGCTCTCTAGTACCTGATATCTACTACTTTGTATAGTAAGGAGTTCTGTTTGCATTTTAGGCACTCATAATTATTTCTTGGTATGGAGAAAAAGACAAAGATAATACATTTTAAAAGTCTCTACAAAATTCTTACACTTTATACTAGATAAAGTGAAACTCTCAGTCTTTTCTTGTGCTTTTTGGCAGATCTTGTGACTGTTTCATAGATAAGAGCAAACTCTTTGTATGTCTTACTTCTTCATTGCACATGAAGCTCAGTTATTGGAACTCCTTAGCAATACTCCAATATTTTAACATATCGCATTGATAGATGAATTTTTTTTAAATGCCAAGCATTACTCACCCATGACATTTTTATCCATGTGCTCCCATAAATCCATGAAAGGGATCCCTCCCAATATGCTAGAGGGCTTAATGCATTCTCCTGACACGTCATGTATTAGATAATTGAACACTTGGGTGTTTCTAAATTATCCCTCCCCATTACTAAGTGGCTGACTGATCATACTTATTTCTAATGACATAAATGAATCCATGTCTTCATGAAATTCTGCCTTTTTAGTAATATTATAACCTGCTTGCCCCCATCATACACCTCTCCACTGCCTTTGGGACAATATTAAATTTGTATCCATGATTCACAGCCATACAACTTTTCTTTATTTAAGGCAAGCTTGTTCCTGTTTCTGCTCGTATGGGGAGATGCTCTGAATCCCTTCCAGCCTTGACATTCTATGTAAGGTTGACTTTTTTAGTGATGCACTGTCTCAGTGGATCCTCATGATGATGAAATGTACTAATCTATCTGATAGTTCATTGAAAGCCATAAAGTGTTACACAGATACAAGTAGTTTGCAGGTATTAGTGTTATCACTATTCTTCATTGCAAGGATAAGTAATCCTAGGATTAAAAATGTGTTGAAGATAATTATACATTTGTGGGGAAATCACTTTGGAATTCTTACTGAGCAGAAATAGATTTTTTTAAATGATTTTTCAATATAGCCACTTTTCAATTCCTTTTCAGGAACTTTTATCTGTAAATTTTGGTAGCTTTTGCTAAATGTCTTCCCTCTTCTTTCTTTATTTTGACATTGACTGACCTTTTTCTGACCAAACTGCTGTACCACACAAGGACCTCAAAAAGAGATTAGTCTTTCAAAACTCTAAAACTATTCTTTGGCCTATATTTTCATGTAGCATACAGAATTATGACTCATTAGCAGCAGGTTTCCTGTTGTTGTGTTCAGGGGATTAGTTATGGCCATATATGGCATCCTTGAGAGTAACTAAAAATAGTTCCCTGAGACTTTAGGTAAAGTAGGACTTCATCGAAAAAGTTAGAGGAAACAAAGCCAACCTTTTAATCTGACTTTGGCTTTTAGATGTATGACATTTTCTTTGGCAGCTAATGGGAAATTGAAGCTAGAGTCAGATTGTAGGTTTTGCATTACAAAGAGATACCTTCTAATGGTCATTATGAGAACAGCTTGTAGAATGATCAGTTAATGAAAATCAATGACATCCTACCACAATTGAAAGCGAGACAGGAACAATGCAACATTTGCCTTTGTTAAGAATGGTCCTTTTATGACTCTCAGTGGGAATGGATGTGCAAGATGTAATTATTGCATATATGAAGAGTGAGAAGGAATAGATAAATGTTCAAGAAGTGCTCTCCCTGAGACACAAACTGATGAGTGCAGTGTCAGGTCTCCAAAAATATAACATTACAACCAGAATCCCATAAGATATGACTTTTTAATGTTTTTAGAGTCACTTGCCCTCTTTATACCAGAAACTCAGTACACTATAGTTTGTATAATCAGGCCATATGTTTGGAAGAAAAAAGAAGTTAATCTGTGCCTATATTAAATCAGTAAGAGATGTATAAAAATTTCACATCACCCAAATAGATACCATCAGGTATTCTTTGGGCCACATATTATTAGAGGTAGAAAGAACTTCAGAATCATCTAGTCAGATGCACATTTCTCTGCTGGACATTTAACGCCCTTCACAGACTGTCTCCAACCTCCTTTCCCAATGTTATTATCTATTATTTATGGTATAGCCAAGTTATTTCCTTGTTAGTCCTCACTAATAACATTTAACTTTCTGTTTCCTGGTTTTTGCATTGACTGTGCCTACGGTCTGCAATGTACTCCTTCTTCATCTCTGACTCTTTGAAATTCTAATTTCCTATAAAGCTCAGCTCAGATGTCACTTCAAGACTTTTCCTTCCTCTTTTGTTAGTGTCCTCCCTCCAAATTGCCTTTCATTTATTTTGTGTATATGTGTATAAATATATGTGTGTATGCATGTGTATGTAAATATGTATGAAATATACATATATGTATAAATGTTGTTTTCCCATATGGAATATAAGCTCCTTGATGGAAGGGAATATTCCATTGATGTTTTTGAAACCTCAGAAGCAAGTCAAGTTCATGGTACATAAAAGACCCTTAAAAATTCTTGCTTTATTGGATGATAGTCCAACATACTCATTTAACATATAATAGGATAAACTGTAATAAAGAAAAATAATTCAAATCAACCATATGGATATTAGGACTCAAAAAGGGTATGTGATTTTTCTCGGGTCATTTAGGTAGAAAATGTGGAGAAAGAGACTAGATATTAATTCTACTCACTCCTAATACACTGATGTTTCTCCTACATCATGCTAATCTATTTGTTTGAGCAGCAACTTCTTAAACATGAGAATGGGGATATTAATAAGTGTACTAAGGATGGGAAAATATTTTGCAGGAAGGGAAAACAAAGCTTTCATGCCTGTGAGCCTAGCATGGGGCAATTGCTAGAAGCTAAACATACAAAGCATAGGAAGTATATTCTCTCTTATTCACTTCTTTCTTTCTCTGCTATGTGATGATCAAATCTACATAAAGATAAAGCTCAAGAAGAATTGGTAATCAGTCACATGACAGAATGAGAATTCAAAGACATTATTATATATAATATAAAACTATGCATAGGTTGAATAAATTTAACAAAAATGAAATTTGCTAGTTATATATGTATATGTGTGTGCAAATATAGACTATACATGCACACACATACATACATACATACATACTACCTACACACACATCAGTGGTGTGATTCTCAAATAGAAAAGGAGCCACTAATCCATACAAAAGGGTTATGGGCCACATACTGACAGTTTTTATATGTACTGATATCTATGTTTTGTTATATATTTTAAATTCTGTTAAATATCTCTTAATTGCATTTTTACTTGTTTGTGGCTGCACTTGGGAATAATGTGGGCTGCATGAATAAATACACATATAAAAATCAACAATTATTTATTGTGCCTGCTATGTGCCACACACTATGCTAGATGCTGAACCCATGAAGAAAAAAAATAAAATTATCCCTCCTTGCAAGGACCTTGCATTTTCTTTTTTTTTAAAGTACTAAAGAAACTTTAATAAAAATACCAAACAAATAAAAAAGAATATTACCAATGGCAACCTCTTCTTTAAATTACTTTAAATTTTTGCTTCTAGCTGAGTGTTTCACAGTTGGTTATCATTCTTTTTATTTTAAGTTGTTTTGGTCCTTATTAATTTGTTTGTTTACTTTTAGTTTACAAGATTCAGTCCCATAATTCCTTGAGTTTCAAATTTTCTTTCCCCCCTCCACTGCCCCCTCCCCATGGCAGCATACAATCAAGTATAGGATTTGCAAATACTTTCACATTAGACATTAATCAGGTTATAAAGAAGGATTGTAATCAATGGAATGAACAATGGGAAAGAGGAAACAAAACCAAAGAAGAAAAAGAAAGAAAGCAGGTAGTTTGCATCAGTCTGTATTCAAACTGTGTTCTTTCTAGTTCTTTCTCTGAATGTAGACATCTCTCTCCATCATGAGTCTTTTGGAGTTGTCTTATAACCCTGCATTGCTGAGAAGAGTCCAGTCTATCAAAGTTGGTTATCGCACATACATTGTGTCTATAATTGTGTACAAATTTCTCCTGGTTCTGCTCTTCTCACTCAGCATCAATTTGTATAAGTCTCTCCAGGTAAATATGAAGTCCACCTCCTCCTCGTTTCTTATAGCACAATAGTATTCCATTACATTCTTATAACACAACTTGTTTAGCCATTCCCCAATTGATGGGCATCCCCTTAATTTCCAATTCTTTGCCACCACAAAAAGAGCTGCTATAAATATTTTTGTATATACAGGTCTTCCTCCCACTTCTATGATCTCTTTGGGATATAACCCTAGAAATGGTATTGCTGGGTCGAAGGGTGGGAAATTATTTATAGCCCTTTGCACATAGTTCCAGATTGCTCTCCAGAATGGTCGAATAAATTCACAACTCCACCCGCAATGCATTAGTGTTCCAATTTTTCCACATCCTCTCCAGCCTTTGTCATTTTCCTGTTTTGTCATCTTAGTCAATCTTACCAGTGTGATGTTGTAACTCAGAGTTGTTTTGATTTGCATTTATCTAATCAATAGTGATTTAGAGCATTTTTTCATATGCTTATAGATATCTTTAATTTCTTCCTCTGAAAACTGCCTGTTCATATCCTTTGACCATTTATTAATTGGGCAATGGCTTGTATTCTTATAGATTTGACTCAATTCTCTGTATATTTTAGAAATGAGGACTTTATCATAGACATTGTGTGTAAAAATTCTTTCCTAATTTTCCACTTCCCTCAGAACCTTGCATTTTCTTGGGGGAGATAACATATGCATAAATGAAAATATTCAAAAGGTGTTTACCATTTCAGTAATATCCAACTCTTCATGACTCCATTTGGAGTTTTCTTGGCAAAGATACTGGAGCAATTTGCTATTTCCTTCTCTACCATTTTTACAGATTAGGAAACTGAGACAAACCAACTTAAGTGACTTGCATGGGATCACAGGGGTTCTGATACTGGATTTCAACTCAGGTTTTCTTGATTGCAGGTCCAGAACTCTATCCACTGCACCATCTAGCTGTTCCTAAATAAGTATATTAACAACAATAGCTGTTTATATAACAATTCAAGGTTTGTCAAGATCTTTACAATTAATTTACAATTTAATAATTTCATTTTCACAAGAACCCTAGAGAATATGTGATATTATTCCATTTTATAGATGAAGAAACTGAAATAGTTTAAATGACTTAACTTGAGTCAAGCTTATAAGTATCAGAGGTCAGATCTGAACTCAGGTCTTCCTGACTTCAGGTTCAAGGTTTTACTGCTGTGCCACCTATATGCCTGGTTTAGCCTGTCTGCTGAGATGGGAGGATGAGAACAATTTGTTCCAAAGGCCATGAAGACAACTGAAGCATGTGTAGTGTTTAGAGCTTGGTCAGACATCAAAGATGACAAGGTCATCCACTGCATTCTGGGCTACCAGTGGTCATCTTGACTTTTGTCTTGCCAGTGGGCTTCAATGACTCTGAAAGAGAAGATGAAACTGACAACTTTGTGCAACTCTGTCTCACTTAAATCCAATTCATGCACAAGTCAAAACATCATCCCGTGATGTCATTGGTCCTCTTTCAAAATGAAGGGTGAACAACAATTATCTGTCTATATAAATGAATAAGAAGTAGTTAAATACAAGGTAGTTTGGGAGGGAAGGCAATAGGTAGCTGGGAGGATTAGAAAAGGATTCAAGTGAAAGTATCTGTGGTAGGAGAAGAATTATATGCACTTAATGAAGGGAAAATGGGACTTCCAGTACAAAGTCAAAGACAGGAGACAAAGAGTATCAAGTGTTAGCATATGTGTGTGAAAATGTATATAGCTCTATCTCTTTATCATCTGTATCTATCAACTTATCTATTATTTATAATAGAAATATATGCATTCATATATAGTCACACATATATCTATATATACATACATTAAGATATATAGATAAATGATAGATAAGGATTAATAGATATAGATGAGAAGAAATAGAGACAGAAACAGAGATAGATATTCATATACTCACTCTTGACACCCCAAATCTCATCTTTGATTTCATATTAGAATTTTCATTTGTCTGGAAGTTCCACTTGTCCTTCATCAGCTGTATAAACTCTCTGTCTCTGTCTTTCTCTTCTCTTTCAATATAGCAGATACATATTATGAATATAAGTATATGTAAAGTTATAGATAAATGTGTATCTATAAATACATATATGTAGATTAGATGTAGATATAGATATAGATTATAGATTACATATCAATATATTTACTTATTTATACTTGATACTATATACAATGTCTAGATACAAATCTCTATGTAGAAATAGGGACTGGTCCTGTGATTTCATTGGCATAAGGAACTACTGAATTAAAAAAATTCTGTGTACTGATGCAGGCCACCATGTTCTTTTAAGTCTCAGACAGTTGTTTAAACTACCAAGAGGTTAAGTGACTTATCTAAGGTCCTACAGACAGTATGTGTAAGTGTGGAACTTGAACCAAGATCTTCATTGTTCCAAGGACCCAACTCCATCTATTATTCCTCACTGTCTCTCATTAGGTAATATGTTTATATACACCTACCTACATGGTACACATATACACATGTGTTATATAAAGATTGTATATTACATACATGTATGCATACATGCATGACTCTAACACATATAGATTGTGTGATCCTGGGCAACTCATTTAACCTTTCAGTTGTCTAAGCAACTGTAAGGCTGTAAATTTCAGAGAGGGTGCTGACCTTCCTTGGTAGAAGGAGTTTCCTCATTCAGGAGTTCTCCAAGTTAATGAAATTCCATGTCCGATCCCCTTTGTCTTGTCCTTATTCCTGAACATCTGTGAAAAGAAAAATCAATTGAAAACATCAAGATGAAAAAAGCCTGACTAGATAGCACCAGTCCATGTAAAAATATCTGAGGTCTATAGCTGAATTCAACCTTAATGTGAGTCAACAGTGGGATATAACTATCAAAAAAGTCAATGGGACCTTACACTGCATTAAAGAAGCACAGTATGCAGAATGAGGGAGGCCCCATTGTACTCTGTACCCATCAGACACCACCTGGACTTTCCTGTTGAGTTCTGGGCACCACACTTTATAGGAGGAAATTGACACATTGGATCAACTGAAGCATCACCTAGGATAGTGTATAGTGTCCAAAACATCAGTGAGGAAGGGTTGGAGGAACTAGAGATGTTTCATTAAGAAAGGAGTAGATTTGGGAAGAAGTATATCCATTTCCTCTTTATGCTTTTCTAGTGAGGAACTTAGGAAAAAGTGATGTCATATGTAAATTCTTTCCTCAATTGTATGTATACAATAGGTCCTCTCACTATGTTTTCTGCAGAAAAAGAAACTTCTGCACATTAAATAATTGTGTATATACTTGTTTGCGATAAGGGAGTGATAGAATGAAAGAAATATGATTGGGGCACATTATGTGGAGACATAACAGAACTGAAATCCTGTTGGGTGCAGAGATTTCATAATGTCGTAATTCAGAAGCAGTCAAGGAAAGAACTTAAAAACTGAATGGAGGGTGGTGAATTAAGAGAGGGAGAGGACTGAGTTAACTGAAGGGAGAGAGATTGGTAAAATAAGGTTGACTGGGTACTTGGGAAAGAGATAAGGGTTTAAAGCTGAAGGGATCCTAGAAATCATGTAGTCCAATACTCTTAATTTGCCACATGAGAAATATGAAGTTCTGTGAGATTTGATGACTTCCCCAGGGTCACAAAGGTAGTATAAAAGAAAGGCCAGAATTTTGACCCTTTATTCCTGCCTCTAAATCCTATGTTTTTCACAAAAAATATATGGTGTAATAGAAATTCTTGGCATGGGATCCAAGGAAGATATAGCAACCGATCTGATGGCATGTTCCAGTAGGGATTCCTTCCACATATGTGTTGGACTAGATGGCCCCTGAAGCCTCCTTCAACTCTCAAATTTCATGTGATTCTTTGTGTGTTTATGTGTGTATGCACATGCACGTGTGTGTGTGTGTGTGTGTGTGTGTAGAAAATGCACACAAAGTAAATACATGATATTTGGGGGAAAATTTGCTAGTATTAGCTGGGGAATTTCTAGGAGCTTGGAGGTTTCCTCTGAGTTCCATTTAAGCTGAGCTTTAAAGGAAATTAGGGATTCTCAGAGGATAAGGTAAGATGGGGGAAGTGATGGGGCAAGGCAAGATAAAACCATAAACTTAGCCCATAGAACTCATAACTTAACCCTTCTTTGAGTAGTGAAAAGAAGTTTTCTCAGTGTAGTGACAGAAAGGAAAAAATTGTTCTCATCACAATCCCCCCTCCCGCCTATATAACTAAGTTAATATAATTTGCCTATTCATTCATTTGACAAATGTCTCTTGAATATCTACTACCTTTAAAGTGCCATCTGTCTCTAAGAGGCTTGGTTTTCTGTGTGTAAATTTCTGATATGAAATGTGAAGGTGAGTTTTTCTAGAAGAGATGATTGCAGTGTGTGAACTTGTGTAAACAATAGGAGGAAGGGAAAAAATTCATCTGGAACCCATTTAACTCAAGTCATCAATAAGCATTTATTAGATGCTTAACATTGGACTAGGGTGTGGTTAAGTTCTATGAATACAAAGAAAGCAAAAACAGCCCCACTCTCAAGGAATTCTAAATTTGAATAGGGAAGACAGCACACAAATAGCTATAAACATGCAAGATATATACATGGCAGATGGTGAGAAATCTCAAAAGAAAGGCACTAGCATGGGGGAGTGGGGAGCAATAAAAGCTTTTTCACAAAAGCTGATATTTTAACTGAGATTTGAAGTACATGTAGAATCCACACAAGGAAGAAGTGAATTCCAGTTACATAGGACAGCCATTGAAAATGCAAGCCGTCAGGAAATGGCATATGTTGTAAGAGGAACAATAAAGAGGCCACTGTCACTGAATTTTAGAATATGTGGAGGGGAGTAAATTGTAAGAAAAAAAAGTGTAGAAGTAGAGTATTTTATGTTTGATAAAGTCAGAGTATTTTATGTTTGATCCTAGAGGTAATAGGGAGCCATTTGGTGTTTATTGGGTGGCAGGCGGTGACTTGATCAGTTCTACCCTTTAGGAAGGAGATTGTGGCAGGTAAGTTAAAGACAGATTGGTATAAGGAGAAATTCAAGGCAGAGAGACTCAAAATATACTTACTTTACTATCCAATTTTACAAACAGCACATTCAGGTTATTTTTCTTGTATAAAGGGCAACTATGTTACACAATGGATAGAGTGCTGGGTGTGGAGTGAGAAAGACATGAGTTCAAATCCAACACTAAACATTTATTAACTGTATCGTCCTGAGCAAGTCATTTGATCTGTTTTTCTCAGTTTCTTCATTTATAAATTGGAGATGATATCTCCCAGGGTTGTTATGAGGCTTAAAGGAGATAATGATTACAAAGTGGTTACCTGACTCATAGTAAGCATTATATAAATATTAGCTATTATTATTTGTCTGTTGTTAGTCACATCCAATTCTCTTCTTTACTCTCTCCCAAAGTCTGTTCAAGCTCATGTCCCATGACACTATCAATTCATTTCATCTTCTGCCATCTCCTTCTCCTTTTGCCTTCAATCTTTCCCAATATCAGGGTCTTTTACATTAAGTTCCATCTTCTCATTATGTGACCAAAGTATTTAAGCTTCAGCTTCAGTATTTGTCCTTCCCATGAATAGTATGAGTTAATATGATGATTTGATCTCCTTGCTGTCTATGGGACTCTCAAAAGTCTTCTCCAGCACTACAATTCAAAGTGTCATTTCTGCAGAACTCAGCTTTCCTCATAGTTCAACTTTCACAGTCATAGTTAACTACTTAGAAAAACCATAGCTTTGAATATAAGGGCCTTCACTGAAAAGGCGATGTCTCTGCTTTTTTAGTATAATTTCCAACTATTTGCCATAGCTTTCCTTCAAAGAAGCAAGAGTCTTTTAATTTCATGTCTGCAGTCACCATCTACAGCCTTCTTTGAGACCAAGAATATGAAAGCAAACACTACTTCCATTTCTTCTCTTATTTGCCAGGAAATGATCTTAGGTATTTTTTTTTATGCTTCAAGTCACCTTTTACATTCTCCTCTTTCACCCTCATCAAGAGACTGCTTAATTCTTCTTCAGTTATTATTATTATTACTCTTATTACATCAGAGAAGTATCACCTTGTAATGTAATGCCAAGGAAAGGCAACTTCCCAAGGTTCAGAATACCAGCATAGGTGCTCTCCATTTTATTCAGTGACCAACCAAGAACAGAGAAGATCAAAACATGACATCATTCCAAATACAGTATTTACTAAGTGTGATTAAATAATCTCCAAGGACTACCCCACCCCAGGACCTTCCAATCATTCAATCAATTACAAAGTCCCTGTTCTAAATACTTCTCCACCCTAGGCTATACCTTAATTTAGTCTACCACAAAACCCCTTTTCTCAAATGGAGATTAGTTTCCAAACATAAGTAAAGTATCTTCATTTTTTCAATCACAGAGCACAAAAAGGTCAAAAGTTCCCCACCCCTAGATCACAATTGAATCTACCCCAGAGTTACAGCAAGTTTAAGCACAGCACTTAATACCCAAATGGAGGTCTTTTCTTCACCTTGACAGGAGGCAAGTTCTCAGCAATCTTAGTTCCTGGGGAGACAAGGCTTAGCAAGGCCACAAGATACATTGTCAGTCCCTTCATTAATTCATCCTCTGTCTGTAGAACAGTCCTAGAACCCCTGAAAACATTAGCAAAACCCTCTCCCAGGATTTCTGTAAACATACAACAAGAAAATCCTTCTTCAGGGCTTCTGAACCAACAGAAAGGTTCCCAGACCCCTGCAACAACAGCCCTGTCCTTCACCAGTGGACAGTATTCACTCTGTCTGCAGGACAGTCTCCAGACCCCTGCAACAACAGCACTGTCCTTCACCAGTGAACAGTATTCACTCTCTGTCTGCAGGACAGTCTCAGGAGCTCTTAGCCAACAGCCAGGTTCCAGGACTTCTTCAACAAAAGGACTGTCTTTCACCAGTGGACAAATCTGTCAAAACAACATCAAAACAGACAGACAAAGTAGCAGCAAAACAGCCATGTCTCCTCAGTCCTTGGCAGCTCAGGGGGCAGGTCTCAAAAGTCCAGGGCAATTCAAAGTGGCCCCCAGCAATTCTCAGTCTCTCTCTCTCTGCCTCCATGAGGTGCTGCTTCCAAAAAGTTCTTCTGCCTCTCTCTTGTCTCTCCAAATCTAAGTCACCAGCTCCTCCCAGTTCAGGACTCTCTTTTCACATCAACAAGTCCATCCCACAGGTGGGATTAACAAGCTCTGGGTTTTAACACAATCAATTTGAAAACCAAGCCAATACAGGGGAATCTTTATATTCCATTACTATCACACACCTGCATATCTGAGATCATTGATATTTCTTCCAACAGCCTTAATTCCAGCTTTTGGTTCATCCAGCCTGGCATTTTGCATTATGTTATCTGCATATAAATCAAATAAATAAGGTGACAATATCAACCCATGTCATCCCCCTTTTCTAATTTCCAAAATACTTCTTTCCCAGTATTACAACAATCAGTTGTTCCACGTTCGCTTTTAACTGATGCTTTTTGACCTATGTGTAGGTTCCTCAGCAGACAAAAAAAGATGATCTTGTATTACCATCTCTTTGAGGACTTGCCACAATTCGTTGTGATCTATATAGTCAAAGATTTTAGCATAGACAATGAAGTAGAAGTATGTTTTATTTTTCCTGGAACTCCTTTACTTTCTCCATAATCCAGTGAATGTTGGTAATTTGGTCTCTTGTTCCTCTGCCTCTTTGAAAATCAGACTGCTCTTCTTGTAATTCTCCATATTGCCGAAGCCTAGCTTGGGGAATCTTAACTGGTTGCTGAAATTAATGCAATTGTTTGGTAATTTGAATATTCTTTGACATTCCCTTTCTTTAGGGAATAAACTTTAGGGAAAAAAAATATTTTCCAATCCAGTGGCCACAGTTAAGTTTTTAAAAATTTGCTGGCATATTGAGTGCAATACTTTAACATCATAATATTTTAAGATCTTAAATACCTCAGCTGAAATTCTATTACTGCCGCAAGTATTTTTGTTATCAATGCTTCTTAAGGTCCACTTGACTTCATTCTCCAGGATACGTGGCTCTAGAATCTAGCTCATTAACTACACAATTATGATTGTCAGTGATGTTAAGATCTTTCTTATGTAGTTCTTCTGTATATTCTTGCCATCTCTTGATCTTTTTTTTCTTTTAAAAATATTTATTTTTAGTTTTCAACATTCACTTTTATAAGATTTTGCATTTTAAACTTTTCCACCTCCCTGCTCCCTCCCCAAGATGGCATGCAATCTGACATAGGCTATACATGTACAATGACATTAAATGTATTTACACATTAGTTATGTTGTGAAAGAAGAATCAGAACAAAAGGGGAAAACCATGAGAAAGAAAAAAATAAAGAAAAAAAGAGAAAATGGTATGCTTTGCTCTGCATTTAGACTCCATAGTACTTTCTCTGAATGTGAATAGATCGCATTTTCCATCAAGAATCTTTTGGAATTGTCTTAGGTCATTGCGTTTCTGAGAAGAGTTAAGTCTATCGAGAGCTGGTCATCTCATGATGTTGTTGTTACTATGTACAATGATGTTACTGTGTACAACTGATTTTACTCACTTCAAACAGCATCAGTTCATGTAAGTCTTTCCAAGTATTTCTGAAATCAGCTTGCTCATCGTTTCATAGGGAACAATAGTATTCCCTTACATTCATATACCACAACTTGTTCAATCATTCCCCAATTGATGGACATCCCCTTAATTTCCAATTTTTCCCAACAAAAAGAACTGCTATAAATATTTTCATACATCTGGGTCTTTTTCTCTTTTTATGATATCTTTGGGATACAGACCTGGTACTGATATTGCTGAAGCAAAGGGTATGCTCAGTTTTATAACCCTTTAGGCATGGTTCCATATTGCTCTCCAGAATGGTTGGATCAGTTTACAACTTTACCAAAAAAAGCATTAGTGTCTCAAAGTTCCCACATCTTTTCCAACATTTATCATTTTCTTATTTTGTCATGTTAGCCAATCTGATAGGTATGATGTGGTACTGCAGAGTTGTTTTAATCAAAAGTGATTTACAAAATTTTTTCATATGACTACAGATAGCTTAAATTTCTTCATCTGAAAATTGCCTGCTCATATTATTTGACCATTTATGAATAGATATTGTATTTTATAAATTTGACTCAGTTCTTTATCTTTTTAGAAATGAGGCCTTTATCAGAACCACTGGCTATTAAAAAAACGTTTCTTCTTCCCTTCTAATCTTGGTTGCATTGACTTTGTTTATGCAAAAACTTTTAAAAATGTAATGTAACCAAAATCATTCATTTTGCTTTCCATAATGTTCACTCTTTCTTATGTGGTCATAAATTCTTCCATTCTCTATAGATCTGACAGGTCAACTATTCCTTGCTCTCCTAATATGCTTATAGTATGATCCTTTATGTCTAAATTGTGTACCCATTTTAACCTTATCTTGATATACAGTGTAAGACATTGGTCTATGACTAGTTTCTGTCATACTATTTTCTTAGCCAGTACCAAGTAGTTTTGATGAATACTGCTTTCTAATAGTTTTAGATTTGGTATGGCTAAGTCCTTGATATTCCCTTGATATTCTGAAACTTTTATTCTTCCAGATAAATTTTGTTATTATTTTTTCTAGCCCTATCAAATATTTTTGGCAGCTTGATTGGTATGATACTAAATAAGTAAATTCATTTAAAGAGAATTGTCATTTTTTATATTAGTTCAGCCTACCCATGAGCAACTGTTATTTTTCCAATTATTTAGATCTGACTTTATTTGTGTGGAAAGTGTTTTGTAATTGTGTTCACATATTTCCTGGGTTTATCTTGGCAGATAGATTTCCAAATATTGTATATTGTCTACAGCAACTTTAAATGGAATTTCTCTTTCTATCTCTTGCTACTGGACTTTGTTAGCAATATATAGAAATGCTAATGATTTATGTGGGTTTATTTTACATAATGTAACCTTGCTAAAGTCGTTAATTATTTCAAGTCGTTTTTTAGTTGGGTGTCTAAGTATACCATCCTATTATTTGCAAAGAGTGCTAGCTTTGTTTCTTCTTTGCCTAATTCCTTCAATTTCTTTTTTTTTCTCTTATTGCTAAGCTAACATTTCTAGTAAAATACTGAGCAACAATGGTGATAATGGGCATCCTTGTTTCATCATGATCTTATTGTAACTTCTTCTAACTTATCCCCATTACATTTAATGCTTGCTGTTGGTTTTATATAGATGCTACTTATCATTTTAAGGAAAACTCCATTTATTTCTGTGCTCTCTAGTGTTTTTAATAGGATGGGTGTTTTATTCTGCAAAAAGTCTTTTCTATTTCTATTGAGATAATGATATGATTTATGTTAATTTTGTTATTTATAAGGCCAATTATGCTGATAATTTTCCTAATATTGAAACAGTCCTGCATTCCTGGCATAAATCCCACCCAGTCATAGTATATTATCCTCTTGATAAATTGCTGTAATCTTTTTGCTAATCTTTTATTTAAATTTTTTGCATCTATATCCATTAGGTAAATTGGTCTATAATTTTCCTTCTCTGTTTTGAATCTTCCCAGTTTAGATAACAGCACCATATTTGTATCATAGGAAGCATTTAGCAAGACTCCTTCATTATCTTTATTTATTTATTTATCTTTATTTCTTCAAATACATTATATAGTATTGGAATTAATTGTTCTTTAAATATTTGGTAGAATTCACTTGTTAATCCATTTGACCCTTGGAATGGGAAGCACAGAATTAGTTCACACCTTGTTTCAGCTACTGAATTAACACCTTGTTTTAGTTCAAGTTTCTTTTGAAGCTTGTATCAAGTGTGTTAAGGAACAGAATGTTTGAACCCCACAACTTGTGAACCCTTGAACTCATGAACTGCTACAACAGGAAGAGGAGGAGCAAATGACCATATATAAGAAGAATTTCCAGGCTAGAGAGAGCAGAACTGAGAAGAGGACTCTTGTGACAGCTGTCAATGAGTTTGTGTTTTGATCTTCCTTGTCCCTATAAAAACTGTGTATAGTCAGTGTTTTTTTTTTTTCCTTTTGCTCATCTTGTTTGCTTTTTTACTGGCTTTTAAAGTTGAACTCTGCTTGGGGGGCACAGGGAGCACTGTTCCAAGCTTCTTGTGCTGGGAGCCAGGGGCCTGGTCCCTGGCTTTGTGTGCTGGGGCCACAGGTGCTGGCAGCTGAAGGTTGGAGGGGTTTAGGAGCTTACCTGTTTGTGAGCTGGGGTTCTAGTGGTGGTGTCTGGTATGTACTGAAGCCACGTGGGGTTTTTCTGCATTTCACCAGGGCTACACTGACGCACATGGAGGTCTGGCCATTGGAGAATACCTACGTGCCCCAGGCTGTGCTGAAGTATGTGGAATTCTGTCCACTGAAAGACACATGCCCTCATGGGGCTGCCCCAAAGCACAGGGAGATCAACTCCTAAAGGATGCCTGCCTGATTGGGGCTGCACCAGCCCAAATTATGGTTCTCTCAGCTGAAGTCTGCTGGTTCCCTTGGATATGCTAAGGCATATAGGGGACCTGGTGTTGGTATTTGCCTGCTGTAACATCCTGAATCTCAGGATCTCTTTCTGGTTTGCTGAGATGGGGCTTGTGGCTGGTTTCTTGGGATGCTCCCTGTCCTGGAATGTGCTCCCCATATTACCTGAGTGAGATGAATCTTTCCTGCTGATCCTTCAAATTTTCCAAGCTAAAAAACTGCTCCACTCTAGTTTTCTGCTGGCTCTACCATGCCAGGATTTTTTCCTGGGGTGCTATTCTTTGGCTTTTTTGTTGGTTTGTTTTTGTTTTTTCCAGAGGTCAATATGGGAGAGTGATAGCAATTTACTGATTACTCTCCCATCTTGGCTCCCAGAATCTCTTAATCTTTTCTACTTCTGTTTCATCCCTACTATTTTTGTCTTTTATAATGTCAAGTTCCTATAAAGTATTCCTTTGATATCTCTAGTTTTCTTGAAATCTCTTGTCTTTCCTATTCTATTTCTTTGCATCACACCTGTAAGGAAACATTCTTATCTCTTCTTGCTATTCTCTGAAAATTTATTCAATTGGGCATATCTTTCCCTTTCTACTTTCCCCTTTGCTTTCTTTCTTTCCTCAGCTATTTGTAGAGCCTCATCAGAGATCCATTTTGCTTTCTTTTCCTTTAGGATGCTTCTAGTTGCTATTTTCTGTACAATATTGCAAATCTCTGTCCATAATTCTTTAGGCACCCCATCTACCAGATCTAATCACATAAATCTATTCATCTTTTCACTTCATATTCATAAGAGATGTTATTTAGGTCACAACTATATGTTCTAATGACTTTCTCTACATTTTTCAACTTAAGTTTGAGTTTTTCAATAAGAAGCTTATGTTCTGAGTTAGCTCCAGGTCTTGTTTTAACTGAAAGTGTAGAGCTTTTCTACCTTTGGCTGTAAGTATATAATCAGTCTGATTGTGATATTGACCATCTGTTGATGTCCATGTGTATAGTGGTCTTTTGGGTTGTTGAAAAAGAGTATTTGCTATACCTAGGTGTTATCTTGACAAAACTCTCATAGCCTCTGACTTGTTTCATTTCATACTCCGAGGACAAACTTTCCTGTTCCAATTATCTTTTGATAATCTGATTTTCTGCCAGAGCATTCTAATTTCCTTTGATGAATGTGACATTTGTGTGTGTGTATGTGCCCACATGTATTATTTCTAGAAGATGTTGTAGGTTTTCATAGAACTAATCAACTTCAGTCTCTTCAGCATCAGTGTTTGGAACATGGGCTTGTATTATTGTGATGTTGATTGGTTTGCTTTGGATTCAAACAGATATCATTTGGTCATTTTTGAGATTACATACCAGTACTGAATTTTTCACCTTTTATTGTCCATGAGGGCTACTCCATTTCTTCTAAGGGATTCTTGCTTACAGTAATATATGAAATGACGACCTCAATTAAATTCACCCATTCTTGTCCATTAAACTTCATTGACACACAAGATGTCCATTTTCATTTTTCCATCTCTGTTTGACCACATCCAGCTGACCCTAGCTCATAGATGTTAAATTCCAGTTTCTTATGCAGTATTGAACTTTGAAACATTGGGCTTTCCTTTTGTCTCCAGACACTTTTAAGTTTCCTTTTAGCTTTGTCACAGCCAATTCAATCTTTCTGGACAACTTGTAGTGATCCTTTACCCTTCCCCAGTAGTGGGTTGTACACTTTCTGACCTGAGGGGCTCATCTTTCATTGTCATAACTTTTATTATTTTAATACAATCCTTGGGGTTTTCTTGATAAAGATATTGGAATGGTTTGTCATTTACTTCTCTAGTGGATTACCTTTTGTCAGAACTCTCAATTATAACCTCTCCATCTCTGGATAACCCTGCACAGTAGGGCTCAGGTTTATTGACCCATGCAAGTCACTTTCCTACAACAAGGCTTTCATCTAGAAGAAGTAATTATCATTATTATTGTAGAAGAAAATAGTGAGTCAAATAGAGTCAATGGAATCAATACTTTTTATATAATTGATTGTAAACACATCAAGAATGTACTGCTGTACTTTTGACAAGGACATTGCTTTCTTATCTCCCTGTAAAGGTCTTTTATCTACTTCAAAAATATGAATTATTTAAATTAAGAAGTGAATAAATAACACCTAATAGAATTAGTTTGACGTTCTATAATACACACATATAATTGTGTAGGTTATGTAGCATGCAAAATCTCATTTTAGTACTAGTACATACATGTGTATATATTAGTTTTATTTTATATTAGTTATATCTATGTGTATATTGCATATATATGTGTGTGTATACATACATACAAACACATATATATATATATATATATTGCATATATATATGTGTATACATACATACAAACAGACAGAAATATACCGGTGTACTGCATAATCTCAAGTTTGTTCTCAGCAAATTTAGCTTAGTAAAATTATTTGTGGATCTGGACATTGGTAACTGCTAACCTGAATGGAGGAATGATTGCTTTTTAAGTACCTATCATAGAAGAATTAGAATTTAAATGTTCTCATGCCCTAGGAGGTAGGTGGTATATAGGGTCCATTAGTTAACTAGTGGTGTGATTGCTTAAGCCCAAAGGGGCTTTCCCTTCACAGAATCTCAGAGTTGAAAGGGATCTCAGAGGTCATCTATTCTGATCTACACTTAAACAGAAATTCTCTTTTCCATCTTTGGCAAATGGGCATCAAAACTCTACTTGATTACATCTAGATATGGGGAACTCACTAATTCCTCAGTCAGCCCATCACATTTTTTACAACTATATATTTTTTATCAGTAAAATCAAGAATTTGGAATAGATAGTGCCTAATGCTCCTTTGAGTTCTGAATTGCAATGTTCTGTCTTAAGGTGCCTTTTAACTCTGCTATTCTTTGCACTATGTTTTAAAGATTCTTACCACTCTAGCATGCTGAGGCAAGGCTACTTACAGTTCTCTAATGTTCTATATTTCATGTTCTAAAGCCCATTCCAGATCTAACATGCCATATATATTTTTTCTTCAAGTAAAAAAAAAATAGATGCTTTAGAGTTTCTGGACCTATAGAATCCCTTTCTCCTTTTTTTCTGAACATGAACAAGGCTAGCTATGCTATCTATGTATGCTAGTTAACATTTTTCCCTATTTGTATTGTTTTGCTGCTTTCTGGCCATTTCTGCAAATCATCAAGGTCACTGAATTCTAATCCTATGCCTGTATTTCTATATTACAACATTCGAGAAGCCCAAAAATAAATGTTTCTTTCTGCTACAAACTGAAACTAACATTTCAATTCTGGAAACATTTGCTGGCAAAACAAATGTCTTTGATGGAAACAGTGTGTGCTGTTAAGAAAAGTCACAGTAAAACATTTGTTTGCCAAAGAAAGCATTGTACTTAGAAAATATCAGTGAGGAAATATGTAGTCTTATAAGTTTAAAGAGAATTCACTTCTGACCTTTGTTTGCCACAGAGGTTGGGGATAACAGAATGTGGAATCCTTTTCCTTAATGCTGTTGAGATGGACACTACTCTTTTTTTTTATGTTTTGCTAAACAATAAGCATTCTCTCCACGAATAAACCAATGGATAACTGGGGAAAATGGACTGAAATTAGGATTTGAATTATTATCTAATTACCTTGTTCAGGTCAAATGGTCACAGCTACAATATGCATCTTTAAGAAAACTAATGAAGCAAGGTAGACTCAAAGGAGAATTCATTTCCATTCAACAGATGTTTACTTAGCATCCAGTTTATATAGAAGCCTATGCTGGATGCTAGAGGATGTAAAGAGAAATAAAACATAGTTATTTTCCTCAGAGTGCTTACATAAACTTTCTATGACTACCATAATTAGGAATAGCAATTATTTGTATTCTGCTATGAGACAATACAGTAGCACCTTCAAAATCTGATATGTCAAGATACTTTTTTCATGTTCTAAATGGCCCCACATTGCAATTATTTTATAATTAGAGAATGTATTTTATAGTTTAATTGGTTTTATTTTCTTGTTGGCAGCTATCACTAATTTTTACATTGTATTTACTACTCCAAATTTAATAGATATAACAGTAGTTTTTAAACATTTTTATAAAGTGAGATTAAATAGGTTCAGAATGAGGCTGTGCCATCCTGCATATGCTAGGGTGTTTGCTGCTACAGAGGCTTCTAGGGTCTTGCCTATAAAGTAGGTTTTAAAGTTTTAGTTTATATGCTTTAACTGTTATGGATCATATGACAAGTGTGAGGACACATTAGTTCCTTCCTCAAAATCTCTTGGATCTCTTGGATCTGGACCTCCAAATGTGAAAAAAAAAGGAATTATGTATCAGATGTTAAAAAAAATATTATTGAATTCATAAGACTAAGAAAAGGTAAAATCCGTATGAACCCACTCTAATCTTTAAAGTATCACTCAGCTCCCCTCCTCCATTAATCTCCACAGTTATCTGAAGGGAGGTAAAGAAATCTCACAAGTCTATCTTAGAATTTCTCCTTTCTGTACATCTCAACCAGTGGCAGATATTTACTCTACCCAACCACAGGAGAAAGGTGGGGGGGGGGGTAATAAACTATATAATGCTATTTGACTGCCATCCTACCCTAGATTTGGGACCCTTAAAGAGACTCTGTCTAAAATACCCTGCCTCCTATTTTCTCTTCTTAGCTTTAAAAGTAGAATATGCTGATTTGATCTAACCAAGAGAAGAAGGAGAGGAAAGACAAAGCAAGAATTATGGTGGAATGAAAATGTGAATGGCTTTCAGGACTGAAAGAAAGGAGACTAAAACTCAGATGTCATCAGTATTTATGCCAAGAGGTTGCTCAGGGTATGGACCCATGCCAGTGAACCTTATATTCCCTAATACAAGAAGACTGGATTAGAGGAAATACCCTTATTAAGAGAAATCTTAAGGTGAATGAGGGGGGAGTAAAAAAAGGGTTGACATATGAATGATCTCAAGGGAAAAGTCCTCAATAAAAGCCCAGAGCACAAGTAGGTAAATTTAGGAGATCCTAAACCCAGAAGGCATGATAAACACTAAAACTTTAAAGAGACTATGAATGTCTCAAAAAAATATTGCAATCCAAAGAAAATCAAACTAATTGATGCCTGATGAGCTTTGGAATCCTATAGATTATCAATAGAATATGAGAGAACAAGAAAGTCCAAAAGGAATCAAGAGGAAAAAAAATTAAATTAAAAAAGGAACAAATTGGGAAAGAATATTAATTAGAACATAGTGTCCTCAATGCTGAATTTAAAAATTCAATTAGCATTTTAGAAAAAATTAAACAACAATATTGTCTCTATAAAGAAGTGAAAATTATATAAAGAAATTTGGAACATAAGAATGTTGAAGTAGAGAAAAATATGGGAGAAAAGAATCAAAAGGCAAAAACATCAAAAGATCAGATAATCTCTAAATAAGCCAGTGATTAACATTAAATTGACTACTTAAGTATCATAGTTCTCCCAGAAAGGCTTGATGAACCAAAAAACCTGACCATTACAGGAAATAATACAAGAAAACTGCCCATAATTTCTGAAATCACCTAAAAAAAGAAAATAATCTATTTTAACACTTAAATCCATATAGTAGTTAAATTTAACAATTCAAATGGGAAATTATAAACTCTACAAGGAGTCATTAGAAAGACCTTCAGATAAGAAGGAAAGGAAACCCAAATAACAGAAGACTATTCTGCAGCCTCAGGAGACCAAAGGAAGGAATAGAAGAACATGTATGAAAGATTAAGGAACTCACACTGAAAGCCAGGATGGAATACTCTACCCTCTTGAGCCTGATGTTCAATAAAAAAGGATGTTCAATAAAAGAGAAGGACTTGATTTATTTCTATGAAATAAGTAGACAATTAATGCACAGATATGTGTAAAATATCCAACTTGCAAAATCTTCTCCCCTCAAAGAAAAGAAAAACAATAAAGGTAAATAAATTCAGGTACAAAGGGGTAAAAAATAATAAAATAAATTTCTCTGTGTTTAAAGATGCTTGTGTGTATGTGTATGTGTGTGTGTGTGTGTGTGTGTGTGTGTGTGTGATTATAAGGGGATAAAACACATAAGGGATAGAAATAGACTTAAAGAAACATAAGAAATTAAATTGGAGGAGAAGAATTCAAACATCATGGACTAAACTCCTGAATCCCCCACAAGCAAATAAATGTATTTTGTGGTACATAATTGTAGAGTACAAAGGTGCATTCTTTCTATTTATAGAAAGAATGAATATGGGGACAAAAGGGAATGAGTGAAGTCCTTTACCAGTTCAGTGGGTGAATAGAAATGGAGAAGGGAGATAAAAGAGAGAGGAATTTGTAGTGAAAGGAAGGGATTGAATCTAAGGCCTAGATAACAATGTATAAATACAATCAGGGTTGAGAGGAGGATTACATTGAAGAAAATTCCTATGGGATAAGAGGTGTGTTCTGAAGGCTTTTAGTCATATCAAGATATAGGATTAGAAATTTCTACTGATCTCCATAAAACTCACAAATTTTTCCAAAAATAAATTATGTGCCAAAGATAAAGCAGCTTCCAATGTCTTCATGGTAGAAGATGTCCAGACCCAAAAGAAGGTTAAAAAAATGAATTGACTCCCACTTTGAGCTCATTTAGCTATTGTTTCACCTACCACCCACCATTACTGACAATGAGACTGCACTTGCTGACCCTAGGACCAGGCCCTGGGCTAACAACAAAATCTAGCTTCATCTACTGATGTCCCATTGTTATTTCAAGTGCCTTGGGGCAGGTTGTTTTAGCCTTGCTGGTCAAATTTGGGAATGCATTCTCTGTTGCAAAATGATCTCTGTAGGAGAGTGGATGATAAGAGAAAAAAGATCAAGAAATGTATCTACATCATGAAAGAGTATCTACATTGAAATAAAATTTAACCCTATACTCTACCCCATTTCTTCTCCCAGAGCTTTGAAAACCCAAACTTCATAAATCAACTTGGTAACACTAGTGTAGCATCACTCTGAAGTGCCAGGGCTAGACCAGAGAATTAAGGAATAGAGAGAGTGGGAAGGATATTGAGAAAAGATGAGGGCTGTGTGTAGCACTTTAGTAAGCCTTTGGAAAAGAACCAAGAATCCAGCTAGACTACTCCTGTCCCCACAAAAGTCACTTTGGGCAGAGACTTAGGCAGAGACAATGTGAATTGTCCAGAATTGGAGAAGGTTGGGAATCCTTGAGATTTAGGGGAAATCACCACTGGAGGGGAGGAAGTGAGAAAGGAGGCCACAGAGAATAGGAGGAAAGAGACTGAAAATATCAAAGATTTCAGTCAAAAAAAAACTTAAAGACCTTGAACATAAGCTGATAAATCAACAGGGAAAAGATTAACTGCAGAAGGAAATGTGCCTCCAGCTCTAGTAAATTAGTTTAGGCATCTATGAATAAATACTACAAAACAAAGGAAAATGATCCAACACTTGAAGTGCAATTTAAGGAGAACATGGATTCACAAATGCTCTTCCTGAATAGTTTTAAAAAGAAAAGGGAATCATGAGAGCAGAATTTATAGTCAGTCAATCTAAGAATCATAGGATTCCCAGGAGAGCACAAGTCAAAAAATCTGAACAACGGTATCACAGGAAATAATGCAAGAAAACTGCCTGCAAAACGTTTCACAGATACCTTCTAGAAAAAAAGTCCGAGACTGCAAATTCTAAGAGATATTCCATGGTTAAATTTAACAATTTGAAAAGACCTTAAAATACAAAAGAAAAGAAATTGGAATAATACAAGACTATTCTGTACCAACTAGAGAATGCAGGAGGGAATGGAATAATGTGTTCCAAAGAGTAATGGACTTCAAGATGTAGCACAGTGTGATCTACCCTAAAAATCTTAGTTTAACAAATAATGAAATAGGATAGATGTTCAATAATAAATAGGAATTTGAAGCATTCTTAGAAAGAAAATCAGGCCTGAAAAGATTGTTTGCTTCTTAAATACCCCAGTTCTCAGAAATGCAGGAGTGAAGTAATGCAGCCACTAAGGACAGAAAAAACAGCAGAGTAATAGTAGAGACCAATGGGATACTTCTATCCAAATGTGGGAGACAGTAGTGAAGGCAGAAGTCAGTTGAAGGTAACAGTGGAGAGTCAGGCATGGGGCATTATGGATAGAACCTGACAACATCCTTCCAGTATACTCATTCATATTTATGTATGAATGAGAAGGCATATGAAAAAGAAGGGGTGGGGGAAGAGACAAGAGGGATAGAGTTGAAAAGGTGATGAGCCTGGGAAAATTATAATACTGAAACAATATACCTAGACTTCTGGAATATAATCCTCAGGAAAAAAAAATATTATATCCCTAACAAAAATACATTAAGAAAATGGAGTGAGGGAAGAGAATTAATGAAAAGAATATGCATTTAAAAATTAGAAAGTCAACAAATTAAAAGAAAAACTAAAGTAGATACAGAAGAGAAAATGTTAGAAATTAGAGAAAAAATAGATTTAAAAACCCTATAGAAATGATGAAAAACATGCAGTTCTTTCTCTTTAGAAAGGCTAATAAAATTGATAAACTTTTAGCTAATCTGATTAAAAAGAGACCAGAAAATCAAATTAATAAAATAACAAATGTGCTAGGTGAACTCACAAAGGAACCAGAATAAATAGAAAGAATCATTGGAACTCATCATGCACAGTTATATGGTAACAAAACTGAGAACAAAAAAAGAGGAAATTACTTACAAAAATCTAAAATACCCAAGCTATTAGAAAATCAGGGGATCTTAAATAACCCAAACTCATAAAAAAGGAAAAAGACCTATCTGTTAAGGATCTAATATAGAAAAAAAAATGATTTCTTAGTCCTTATGGATCCACAGAAGAATTCTATGGAACTTTAAATGAAAAGTTAGTGGGACAGAGTTAAGATAAAGTATAAAACCAGCATTTCCCCTAAGTTTTCAAAGCACATACTTTCCACAATAAGCTAAAAAAAATGTACCCAAATTAATTCCATGGAGAAAAGCCAAGACAACATCACAATGAGTCCTTTTTCCAACCAAGGATAGTTAAGGAAGACAGGAAGGAAAGCATGCAGAGAAAGGGGTGGGGTCTTCCCAAGAGCATGTGGTAGAGCAGACATAGAACCTCTGGTGACAGTGACAATAGATTGTTAAGAAGCAGTAGCACTGCCAGGGAGCAGCACAGCTCACAGGAGTGGTAAGGGGACTGAGCATATAGTTAGAAAGAGATGACTGGAGATCCCTTTATTAGCAGTGGGAGCAGAAATGAGTGTCATCTTGCAACTCTGTTGACTATTATCAAATTTTGGGACATTGCAAGGTAGAGAGCAGTGGTCATGGTTATGGTCTCAAGGGAGCAAGGGCCCTACCTGTGTAAGGAGCAGAGTGCAAGCTAGGATAATAGTGAAAACATCTCTACACAGATCACACCAGGTTGGAACCCAGAAAAATTACAGGCTCCCAGACAAAGCTGTGGAAGTAGGAGAAAGACATAAAAGACAGGTCAGGCCAGACATCCCTCATCTCCAGAAATGAGCAGAATACAACTCTACCATATAGACTAAAGCCAAGAAATAAGCTGGGGAAATGAACAAATGACAAGAAAAAAATCTCCCTGTAAAAGCTACTATGGTGACAGGGAAGTTCTAGACACAAACTCAGGGGACCATGGTTTAAAAGTATCTATAAGTAAAGCGTCAAAGAAAAATGCAGATTGAATAAAAATTCAATAATAATTTCTACAAGAACTCAAGAAACCGATAAAAAAAGAAGGAAAAAAATCAAATAAAAGCACCGGAAATAAAATTGGGGGAAAAATCAGAACACCACAAGAAAATTATGAAAGGAGAATTAAGAGCTGGGTAAAAGAGGCATGCACACACACTCACACACACACAAGCAGACAAAGCATAACTCCTTAAATATGAGAATTGGTCAAATGGGACAAAACCTCCCTCAAGAAAACAACTCCTTAAGAAGAATTAGAATAGGTCAAATAGAAATGAACGAATTAATGAGACACCAAGACACAGTAAAACACCATAAAAATGAATAAATAGAAGAAAATGGGAAATCTTTAATTGGAAAAATAATTGACCTGGAAAATAGAGAATTGATAATTAAAATATTATTGGATTACCTAAAAGCTATGATCATAAAAAGAGCTTTGGCATCATATTTGAAGAAAAAAAAACCTTTTAAGATATTTTAGAACCATAGCACAAAGTAGAAATTGAAAGAATGCCCTGATCACATCCTGAATAAAATCCCAAAGTGACAACTCCCAGAAATATTGAAGTCAAATCTCTGAGCTCTCAGATCAAGGAGAAAATACTGAAAGGAACCAAACACTATAGTGCCCTAGTTAGAATCACACAAGATCTAGCAGCTAATACTCTAAAGGAGCAGACGGCTTGGGATGTGATATTACTGTTGTAACAGTAATAACAAGTTATTAGTGAAAGCAAAGGAACTAACAAAAGAAAAACCAACCCAGCAAAACTGAGTAAAATCCTACAGGGGAAAATGGATATTTAAGGAGATAGAGGACTTTCAAGTATTTCTGAAGAAAAGTCTAAAGATGAATAGAAAATCTGATATGCAAATGCAGGACTCAAGAAAAGCATAAAAAGGTTAACATGTGTGATGAATAATAAGGAAATGAAAATGTTAAATTGTTTAGATTACTATATGGGTAGATAATATATATATATATAATCCTAAGGAACTTTATCATTACCAGGGCAGTTAGAAAGAATCTACTTAGGCAGAGGACATGAGTGTGAAGCTACTATGTTGTAATGATCTCAAAAGAAGAATGGAAGAGTAAGAAAGATGCACTGGGGAATGGGGGGTGGGAAAGGAAGTATAAAGAAAAATATCTCATGAAAATAAAGCACACAATGAAAGATTTTACAATGGAGGGGGAAATGTGTGAAGGAGGGGGAGCAAATAACATTTGAATCTCATTCTCATCTGAACTGGTTCAAGAAGGGAAGAATACACACACACACACACACACACACATACACACACACAATTGGAAATAGAAATTCATTTAACCCAGCAGGGAGCTAAACTAGGAATATGTAGCACCAATGTAATATTCAAAGCACTGACAGAGAATATGAACATCACAGCATAGTTCTGAACCACAAAATATAACAGAATCTCCAAATAGAACACAGAAACAAAACATTTATTCAGACACCAGAAAGCCAAAACCCCAAAATAGAAAGCCAAATCCCAACACCAGAAAACAGAATCCATCACAACAACAAAGAAATTACTACATCATAACATAGCATGGAACAATAACATACCTAGGTGTCTCCTTGCCTGTGTCCTCTCCTCTCTCCAGCCCTAACTGCTCTAAAAGCTTTCTCTGAGCTCTGCTCCACCCATTCAGAAAACTCCTCCCACCACAGGCTCTACATGATTACATTCAGCCTAGTAAGGGGCAGAGAAGATCTTCAAATCCATTATCATTATAGAAGGGGTTAAGAGGAAGAACGAGTGATAAAAAGGGTAGTTCAAGGGAGGCAGTAGTCAGAAGAAAAACAAACTTTAAATGAGAGAGAGAATAAAGGAGAGAGAAGTCTAAATATAAGAAAATGGGATGGAAGAAAATACAGACAATAATCATAGATAATTGTTCTCATTGGCTCTCGAAAAGGACAAACATGATTTTACTATGCTAGAGTCAAGCTACAGTGTGACTGCATCTGACCAGACCAATGTGAGGTCAGAAATCTCTATCACAGGTTGGGAACAAATAGTCCATATGAATATTTGGAGTAGAGGTGACTCTAAATTTGTGCATCTCGTGTTTCTTTTGATCTACTGCAATTCTGCTTCACTAATAGAGCACTGTACCTTCTTTGATGTGGACATGCCATGCTGAGCAGTCCTTTGCCAGTGTCTCCCATGCCACACAATTGGTTCCAAAGTTCTTCAGAGAATGTCCTTGACTTGAAACGATCTTTGTATTGCCAATAATCATGATTGTGAATTTGAATAGGATGAACTCACCCATAAAATGGAAACAGATAGGAGAATGGATTAGAAACCAGAATCCAAAAATATGTCATTTAGAAGAAAAATACTTGACATAGAGAGAAACACACAGAGTTAAATGAGGTGACTAGAATAGCATCTGCCATGTTTCAGTTGAAGTAAAAAGAGCAGGGGCAGCAATCATGAAATCATACCCTTGAACAATGCAAAAGAAAAAGTAGACCTAATTTCAAAAGTTAATAAAGTGTTGAAAACTATTGTTACATGTAATTGGAAAAAAAATACTATTAAGGAAAAAAAAAACTATAGGCTTGAAACTGAAAGAGCAAGACAAAACCCACTCTTCCCTTGAGAAAGAAAAAACACTTCTTAAAGAGAAAAGTTGGAAGCAGAACCTCCCCAACTAGGTGTTTACTAGTACCTAGTCACCAAGTGATAATAAAAGGGAATAACACCTAGTAGAGAAATCACATCTATTACAGGTGGCTTTTAATTTTTTTATTCTGCTTTTTGAAAGGGTAAAATCAGGGCAATTGGGCTTAAGTGACTTGACCAAGGTCACATGGTTAGTAAGTGTTAAATATTTGAGGTTGGATTTAAACTCAGGTCCTTTTGAATCCAGGGCCAGTGATCTATTCACTTACAGACTTGTTTTTGGGGGTCAACAGCAAGTAGCACTTTTAAAAAGAAGTATGACAATATCACTGATCTTGTAGTACAAATAGTATTCATTGAACTTCCACATATGTGCATATATTCCTTTTTTATATCAATTTTTTCTATTGTTGTAATATTTTTTTTCTGGGAAATGTGCCTCACATATATTAGAGAAATGCCTTATTGTTACTTCAAGAAAAAAAAATCTCTAATTGAATTATTTTGTTCATAAAAAATTTAATAAGGTAAAATATATTTTTTTCTAAAAGGTACCTTAGACAATAAATTAATATCAATATTGAACTTATATGTAACAAATGACATAGCATTAAAATTCTTAAAGGAGCAATTAAATTACTTACAGGATGAAATAGTCAGCAAAATTATATTCATGGGGGACTTCAATTTATACCATAAAATAAGCAAAAAGAGAAGTTAAGGAATAAATAAAATTTTAGAAAAAATTAGAAGAAAACCAAATTACCAATATGAAAAATAAAGAGTGAATACACAACAAATTAAATGAAATAAAAACAATTAATAGCAACTATTTTGACCAATTATATGCACTAAGAATCTAAATAAAATGGGTGAATATTTAGAGAAATATAAATTGTGCAGATTAACAGAAAAAGAAATAGAATACCTAAATAACCCAATCTTTGAAAAAGAAAATGAAAGTCACAAATTATCACCTTTAGGGAAAAAAAAAAGAGAAAAAAATAGGACCAGATGGATTTACAAGTGAATTCTAAAAAAGATAAAAAAAAAAACTAAATTCAATGCCATATAAAAAGTTTTAAAAAATAGGTAAAGAATTAGTCCAACCAAATTTCTTCTATGGAACAAATATGGTTTTGATGCCTCAACAAGTACAATTCAAAACAGAGAAAGAAAGCTATAATACAATCTCACTAGTGAATATAGATGCAAAAATTTTCAATACAATATTAACATGGGGATTAAAACGATATGTTACAAAGATCACACACTATGACCCAGTTGGATTTAAACCATGAGTGGTTGACTATTAAGAAAATGATAAAGAGGTGGAGCCAAGACGGTGGAACAGAGGCAGAAACTTTTCTAAGCTCGTCCATGCCTTCCATCACTAACCTTTAAAAAGTTATCTGAATTGATTTTAGAGTGACAGAATCCATTGAGAGATGGAGCATGGCAGATTCCCAGCCTAGGAAAGTGACCACATAGGTCTGGGCAGGGAGAGCACACAAGACAGAGGATCATGTCAGAGCTGAGTAAGAGAAAGCCCAGGGCCCGCAGCAGAGACAGCAGCTTCTCCTGGGGCTATCATCCCACAGCCTAGAAGTTTAAAAATCACCTACCTGAACTTCCAGGAGCCAATATGGTGGAGTCAACCCTAGCTGCTCTGATTCCCCCTCCCTAACCCAGAAAACCCAGAGATAAATGTCCCACCCAGAGTAAAATCCTGAAATAGTGGAAACAGCCTCAGGCTTGGGAGTTATTGATGAAGGGTATAACTGAAGCTGTAAGGAGTCTGAAGTGAAGGGCAGGAGGTATCCCAACAAGCCCCACCTCAGCTGACCAGCAGGAGCTCCAGAAGCCCAGGGGGGTGGAGCCAGCAAGCATTAACAACACAAGCCCACTTGTGCCTTAGCACCACCAAGGGAATCTGCAGACATCAGCACTATTGGCCACCAGCTGCTGAGCCTGCCTGAGCTGTAGACCAGGGGCACAGATGTGGAAACCAGAAGTGGATAGACCACCCCTCCCCCACAGGTTACTCTGCAAACATCAGGGTAACTCAGGGGAAACACTGAGAGTCTTGGCCTTGGCCTCAGTCTAGACACCCAGAGGCTACAGAACACAAAGTCAACAACCAGGCCCTTAGCTTCCCACCTGAGAAGCAAAATCAGGAAATAGGATATCACAATGGGTAAGAAGGAAGCTGAGAAATAAAAAGCAAGATAAATAATCCAATCTTATTATAATGACCAAGAACCAGCAAATACAGAGGACAACATGGACTCTATACTTACACCTGAGACCACAGAAGGAAATATGTACTGGTCTCAAGCCCAAAAAGCTTGCTTGGAAGAGCTCAAAAAAGATTTTAAAAGCCAAATTGGACAGGTAGAAGATAAATTTAAATACACAGTGACCAAATTGGAAAAAAAAATCTCACTGAAGGAAAAAAAAATCCTTAAAAAGTAAAATTTGTGAACTGGGACAGGAGGTTCAAAATTTAACTGGAGAAAATACCTCCCTAAAAATTAAAACTGAACATATGGAAAAGGACCTTCAAATATTAAGCAAGGAAAATAATTCACTAAAAATTAAAATCAGTCAAATTGAGGCTAAGGATTCTATGATACATCAAGACTCAGATAAACACAACATAAACATTGAAAAATTAGAAGAAAGTATAAAATATCTCACTGGAAAAACAACTGACCTGGAGAACAGACCCAGGAGAGATAATCTAAGAATTATTGGTCTACTGGAAAGCCATGATGAAAAAAACATCCTGGACAACATCCTCCAAAAGATTATCAAAGAAAACTGTCCTAAGGTCCTAGAATCAAAGGGTAAAATAGTATATTTCTAAAAAAAATCCAACAACAAGAGATAGAAAGAGAAATCTCATTTAAAATTACTATAGATATTATGAAATATTTGGGAATCTACCTGCCAAAACAAACCCAGGACCTATATGAATAAAATTACAAAACACTTTTCACACAAATAAATTAATATCTAACTGATTGTAAAAGCATCAATTGCTCATGGCTGGGTCAAGCTAATAATAATAAAAATGACAATTTTACCCAAATTAAATTACCCATTTAGTGCCATACCAATAAATTTATCAAAAAAAATTACTTTATAGAGCTAGAAAAAATAGCAACAAAATTCATTTGGAAGAACAAAAGGTCCAGAATATCAAGGGAATTAATGAAAAGAAATTCTAGGGAAGGTGGCCTAGCCATACCAGATATTAATGTGTATTATAAAGCAGCAGTCATCATATCTACTTAGGACTGACTGAGGAAAAGAGTAGTGGATCAATGGAATAGATTGGTTATATGAGACTCGGCATTCAATGACTATAGTAATCTACTGTTTGATAAACCCAAAGTTTTGGGGATAAAAACTCACTACTTGAAAAAAAAACTGCTGGGAAAATGGGAATATAGTATGGCCAAAACTGGGCATAGACCAATATCTAACACTGTATCAAGTCTATCCAATATCTAACAAAATCAAGTCTAAATGGGGGCACAAACTAGTTATAAAGGCTGACTCTGTAAGCAATATGGGAAACCAAGGAATAGTTTACCTGTCAGATTTATGGAGAAGGGAAGACTTTATGAGCAAACAAGTTTTAGAGAGCATTATAAAATACAAAATGGATGATTTTGATTACATTAAATAGAAAAGTTTCTGTATAAACAAAACCAATGTAACCAAGATTAAAAGAGAAGTGGGAAAGAACTTTTACAATCAATGTCTCTGATAAAGACCTAATTTCTAAAATATACAAAGAATTGAGTCAAATCTGTAAGAATACAAGCCATTCCCCAATTGATAAATGGTCAAAGGATGTGAACAAGCAGTTTCCAGAAGAGAAATTAAAGATATCTATAAGCATATGAAAAATACTCTAAATCACTATTGATTAGAGAAATGCAAATCAAAACAACTTTGAGGTACCACATCTCACTTGTCAGATTGGCTAAGATGATAAAACAGGAAAATGACAAATGCTGGAGAGGGTATGGATAAATTGGAACACTAATGCATTGTTGGTAGAGTTGTGAACTGATTCAATCATTCTGGAGAACAATCTGGAACTATGCCCAAAGGGCTATAAATAATTTCATGCCCTTTGACCCAGTAATGTCACTTTTAGGGTTATATCCCAAAGAAATCATAGAAGTGGGAGGAAGACCCATATGTACAAAAATATTTATAGCAGCTCTTTTTGTGGTGGCAAAGAATGAGAAATGTAGGGGATGCTCATCAATTGGGGAATGACTAAACAAGTTGTGGTATATGAATGTAATGGAATACTATTGGGCTATAAGAAATGATGAGCAGATGCACTTCATATTTACCTGGAGAGACTTATACAAACTGATGCTGAGTGAGAAGAGCAGAACCAGGATAAATCTGTACACAATTACAGACACAACATATGTGTGATGACCAACTTTGATAGATTGGACTCTTCTCAGCAATGCAAGGTTATAAGGCAACTCCAAAGACACATGATGGAAAGAAATGTCTACTTTCAGAGGAAGAACTAGAAAGAACAGAGTTTGAATGCAGATTGAAGCAAACTACCTGTTCTCTTTCTTTTTCTTATTTGGTTTTGTTTCCTCTTTCCCATTGTTCATTCCATCAGTTGCAATCCTTCCTTACAACCTGGCTAATGTCTAATGTGAAAGTATTTGCAGATCCTATACTTGATTGCATGCTGTTGGAGGGGGGAGAGGAGAGGGAGGGGAGAAATTTGAAACTCAAGGGATTGTGGAATGGAATCTTGTAAACAAAGTAAACAAACAAACTAATAAAGACAAAAAATGATTATAGCTAAGATGTTTTTTTTAAAAAGAAAATTATAAGAATAATTTATATCGGGGCGGCCAGGTAGCACAGCAAGTAAGAGCACCGGCTCCAGTGTCGGGATGATATATGGATCGAATCCAGGCTCAGACACTTATTACCCACCCAGAAACACCTGGCCATGTAACCTTGAGCAAGTTACTTAACCCCAATTGCTTAGGGGCGGCCAGGTGGCTCAGCGAGTAAGAGCACCGGCTCCAGTGTCGGGATGACCTGGATCAAATCCGGGCTCAGATACTCAGCACCACACCCAGAAATAACTGGCCGTGTAACCTTGAGCAAGTTACTTAACCCCGATTGCTTAAAAAAATAAAAATTAAAAAAAGAATAATTTATATCAAAACCAAATAACTAAAAAATGCATATGATTACTTCAATAAATGCATAAAGAGCTTTAAATAGCAAGCATTATATGAAGGGGGGGAGGGGATAAACTAAAAGACTTTCCAATAAGATCAGGACTGAAGTAAGGGTGTTCATTACCACCAATATAATTCAGTATTGTACTAGAATTTCTACATGTAGCAATAAGATGAGAAAAAAAACATGAAGAAAAAAGCTAGAAGAAAAAATTTGTCATTTTTTACAGATGATATTAAGGAATACTAAGAGAACCCTAAAAAGTCAACTAAAACTAGTCAAAACAATTAACTTTACTAAAGTTGCAGGATACAAAGTAAACTCACCAATACCATCAGAATTTCTGCACACCACAAGCAAGATCCAGCAGAAGAGATAGAAAGAGAAATTCATTTTGAAATAACTGCAGACAGTACAAAATACTTGTATACTTTTATATGAGTATATTTGTTTCTGTCAAGGGATACATACAGGAACTCTGTGAAGACAATTACAAAACATACTCCACACAAATAAAGACAGATCCAAAAAAAGCAAACAAGCAAGCAATCAAAAACAAAACCTGGTATAATAAATATTAATTTTACATTGATAGTCTGGTCCAATATAATCAAAATGACAATTATTTAATTTTTTCCATTCAATTCCCATCATATTACTAAAGATTTACTTTATAGACCTAGAAAAAATGACAAAATTCCTCAGGAGGAAGAAATGAGAAAAAATATCAAGGGAATAAATGAAAAAAAATATGAAGGAAAGGAGGATGTAAGAGGACAGAAGCTCAGACAATATATCTACCTAGAAGACCATAGAAACTAGAGTAATTATAAAGTCTAAAGTCAAGGATCAGGATGGAAGAATGAGCAAACAACAAAAGAACCCCCTCCTTCCTTTTTTTCCCTCCCCAAGATGGCATGCAATCTGGTATAGGTCATACATGTAGAATAATATTAAACACATTTCCAACCAAGGGGAAAAACAAAGAGAAAGAAAAAAACTAAAAAAAAGAAAGAAAGAGAGAGAGAGGAAGAGAGAGAGAGAGAAAGAAAGAAAGAAAGAAAGAAAGAAAGAAAGAAAGAAAGAAAGAAAGAAAGAAAGAAAGAAAGAAGGAAAGGAAGGAAGGAAGAAAGAAAGAAAGAAAGAGAAAGAAATAAAAAGAAAGAAAGAAAGAAAGAAAAGAAGAAAGAAAGAAAATCAGTATGCTTTGATTTGCATTAAAACTCCATAGTTCTTTCCCAGAATATAGATAGCATTTTCCATCATGCGTCTTTTGGAATTGACTTTGACCCTTGAATCACTGAGAAGAACTGTCTATCAAAGCTGGTCATCACACACCATCAGTTCATATAAGTCTTCCCAGGTTTTTCTGAAGTCTGCTTGCTCATCATTTCTTACAAATATTTTATATAGTATTGGGATTAATTGTTCATTAAATGTTTGGTAGAATTCACTTGTAAATCCATCTGTTCCTGAAGATATTTTTCTTAGGGTGTTTACTGATGGTTTGTTCCATTTCTTTTTCTGAAATGAAGTTATGTAATCATTTTGTTTCTTCTGTCAATCTAGGCATTTTTGTAAATATTCATCCACTTCATTAAAATTGTCAGATTTATTGGCATACAGATGGGCAAAATAGCTCCTAATTAATGTTATAATTTCCTCTTAATTGTAGGCAAATTCACATCTTCATTTTTGATAACAGCAATTTACTTTTCTTCTTCCCTTTTTAAAAAATCAAATTAGCCAAAGGTTTATCTATTTTATTGTTTAATTTTTCATAAAACCAGCTTTTAGTTCAATAGTTTTCTTTTTTTTTTGGAGGGGGGAGGCATGGCAATTGGGGTTAAGTGACTTGCCCAAGGTCACATGGCTAGTAAGTGTTAAGTGTCTGAGGTTGGATTTGAACTCAGGTCCTCCTGACTCCAGGGCCGGTGCTCTATTCACTGCACCACCTAGTTGCCCATGATAATTTTCTTAATTTCAATTTTATTAACCTCTCCTTTGATTTCCTGAATTTCTAATTTTGTTTACATTATTAAATGAGGGGTTGAAGCAAGTAATCTCTCAGAATTTTATTATCACCAGGGTCTCTTAGAAGGAGTCTAATAAGCAGAGGTTCCCGGGTGTTACTGTGTTTGAGTGAAGGCAAAAGAATGAAATGGATGGGAAAGTGAAATGTATGTGGGGAGGAGGAAGAGAGAGGAAAAATAGCAGCAATTTTCTCACACAAATGGGGTGCACAAAAAGAGTTTATAAAGAAGAATAGGCAAAGTGTAGATAACAATTGAACCTCAATCTCCTGTAACTGGTTCCAAGAAGGAAGAATATACTTACACACAGGTACAAAAATTCATCTTATACAACAGGCAAATATTAAGCAAAATAGATTAAGGAAAATGAGAACAATAAGAGGAAAAGTAGATTAAAGGAACATTAATCAGGAACAAAGTGAACTTTTAAAAGGGGGCAGAGAAAAAAAAAGTTATGTATAAGATCATAGGATGGAGGGATAAACTACAATCCTAATTGTGAATATGAGTAGTATGAGCTCATCCAGGAAGCAAAAGAGTATGTCAAAATGGATTAAAAATCATAATCTAGCTATATTTTGTTCACAAGAAGTAAATTTGAAACAGAAAGATAAATGCAGATTTAAAATAAAGGACTGGAACATAACATAATCTATTATGTTTCAGCTGAAATTAAAAAAAAAAAAAGCAGAGATAGTGATCATGAGCCCAGGTATAGAAAAAGCAAGTGTAGACCTTATTAAAATCAGGAAAACTACATTTTGTTAAAAGGTACTGTAGACAATTAATATTAATAATAAACACATATGCACCAAATAGCATAACATCTAAACTCTTAAAGAAAAAGGTAAATGAGTTAATGGAAGAAATCAACAGTAGAAACTCTAACAGTGGGGAATGTCAGTTTATCCTTCTTAGAAATAGATAAATAAAGCCGAACAATAAACTAGAAAGAAGTCAAAGGGATGAATAGAATTTTTAAAATATTAGATATGCTAAACCTCTGGAAAATATTGAGTGGGAATTGAAAAAAATTATGCCTATTTTCAGTGTTACATGGGACATTCACAAAAAGTCTGTGTTTTAGGGTATAAAAGTCTCACAAGCACAAACAAAACCAAGAAATATTAAATATATCTTTGTTGACCATAATGTAATAATTATTATATTCTATGAAGGGTCTTTGAAGCATAGATTAAAATTAATTGGACACTTAGTAACATAATTTAAAAATGGGTAGGTCAAAGAATAAATTATAGAAAAATAATTTCATTGATGATAATGATAAAAATGAGAAAACATAGCAAAATGTGTGGGATGCAGCCACAATAATGATTAAGGAAAGTTTCATATTTTTAAGCACTTTTATTAATAAAGGTGAGAAAGAACAGGTCAACGAATTGGGCAGGCAACTAAAAAAGACCTAAGAAAATCAATGAATTAAAAATCCACCCAATTAAATATCAAAATGGAAACCTAAAAATCAAAGGAGAAAGTAACAAAATGAAATACACACACATACACACACAGAGGGAGCTTTAAAAAAAACAAACAACAAAACAGAGAAACTATTACTTAATTTGATAAAGAAAAAAAGAGAAGGGGCAGCCAGGTAGCACAGTGAGTAAGAGCACTGGCCCCAGAGTCAGGATGACCTGGAATCAAATCTGGGCTCTGATCCTTAGCACCACACCCAGAAATAACTGGCCATGTAACCTTGAACAAGTTACATAACCCCAATTGCTTAAGAAAAAGAGATAGAGAAAACCAAATTGCTAGTATAAAAATGAACCACCAGGAATTCACAATCAATGATGAAGAAATAAAAGCAAATTATCAGGTGCTATTTTGCCCAACTATATGCTCATAAAACTGACAATCTAAATGAAAGGGATAAATATTATAAAAATATAAATTTTCCACAAATTTTACCCTCTCTTAGAAAGAAAAGAATAATTCATAAATGAACCCCCAAAAGAAGAAAAAAACTAGGATTAAATGAATTTATAAGTGAATTCTATGAAAATTTAAAGAATGATTAATTCCACTTCTACATAAAAGGGATCCTGTCAAATTTCATAACACATATATAATTTTGATACCTAAACCAAGGAGGGTCAAGACACAGAATCTATAGACTAATTTCTTTAACGAATAATTGATGCACAAATTTTAAATAAAATATTAGCCAGGAGACCCCAGCAACATATCACAAAGATCATATACTATAATCATAATATATTTATATCAGGAATACAGGACTGGTTCAATATTAGATGAAATTATAAGTACAATCAACCATATTAATAACAAGACCAACAGTATAAAAACATATGATTATTCAAATATATAAATAATACTAATTTGACAATATACAGAACCATTCCTGTTACACTTACTAAAAACATAGAAATAAATGAAATTTTCCTTAAAATCATAAGCATTATCCATTTAAAACTAATGTATTACATATATTAATATAGAAATGTTCTAAATCATTATTAACTAGAAAAATGCAAATTAAAATAACTTTGAGATATCATCCCACATCTATCAGGTTGGCTAAAATGATAGGCAGCCAGGTAGCACAGCGAGTAAGAGCACAGGCTCCAATGTTGAGAAGACCTGGAGATCAAATCCTGGCTCAGACATTTAGCACCCACCCAGAAACACCTGGCCATGTAATCTTGAGCAAGTTACTTAACCCTAATTGCTTAGGGGCGGCCAGATGGCTCATCAAGTAAGAGCACCGGCTCCAGTGTCAGGATGACCTGGATCAAATCTGGGCTCAGATACTCAGCACCACACCCAGAAATAACTGGCCATGTAACCTTGCCCTGATTGCTTAAAAAAAAGAAAAGAAAGAAAAGAAAATGACAAATATTGGAGGAGATGTGGAAACACTGGAATACTAATATATTGTTGGTGGAACTGTGAAGTGATCCAACCATTTTGCAGAACAATCTGGAACTATGCCCAAAGAGTTATAAAAATGTGTATATCCTTTGACCCAGTAATATCACTCTTAGGTCTGCTTCCCAAGGTGATGAGAGGAAAAGGAAAAGAACCTGTATGTTCTAAACTATTTATAGCAACTCTCTTTGTGGTAGCAAAGAACTGGAAAATGAGTGTTGCCCATCAATTGGGGAATGGTTAAACAATTTGTGATATATGATTGTGGTGGCATACCACTGTGCTGTAAGAAATGATGAGCAGGTTTATTTTCTCTTTTTTCAAAATTTTATTTTCGACTCAAAATCCAGAAAACACATAGAGAATAGAGAACAGAAATAAAAATCTATCATAAACTTAAATATTGGAACTTAAATCCAAAGTTAGAAAAAAAACATGTTGTGTACATAGCAGAACATGAGAGGATTCAAAATATATAACAAGAAATTTTCATTACAAGAAATCCTATATGATAAATAATATTTGTTGTGTTGAGAATTGTCTGTCTTTTCTTTGCTTCATTGTGAGTTTTCTTTTGTTGTGTACTTTTTTTTTACTTTGTTCTTTCTTTCCTCCCCCTAAGGCCCCACCCACCCCCAGGCCACAATAAAATTTAGATATTTTTCTTTATAGCTATAAATATGTACATACCCTTGACACCTCCCCCCCACAAATGCTACAAGAAAATTTAGATATGTTTCTTCATAACTATGGATATATACATACACATATACTTGTGTAGACACATACTTTCCCAGACCTATTGTACTCCTGATCTTTGTTTTTGTGAATGTTAATATCTCATTTCTTTTTTTATTTATTATTTTATTTTTTAATTTTTTTTTTCATATCCCTCCTGTCTCCTCTACTTTACTTTTAACTATCACCTTGCCCTCCTATGTCTTGCCTATCTCCCTCCAAGGATCCCTCCCCTATCCTCTGTAAGGGTTATGGGATTTAAAGATCTTCCATGCCCCATTGGACTTGCTGAGGTAGCAGGAAGGGGCAGAGCAAGAGGAAGCAGAAGCAAAACTAGAGTTCCTGTGGTGGCTGGCAGTGGTGGCGATGGCGGCAGCAGCAGCAGAGGCAGCGGCAGTGCGAAGCCCTTTTTGAGTTAGCCAGGATTTCTGCTAAGGACTCCTGCTGAGGACTGCCAGGGGCCGGAGCTGCTGGGAGCACGCTTCCCGGATGCTGGGTGGTTGCTGTGAGTGGGGAGAGGAGGACCTTTGCCTGAGGTAGCCTGTTCTGTTTCAAAGGCTTGAAAATGTGGGTGCTCTCTACTTTATCTACCTGTGCCAATGTCATAACTACTCTGATGGCTTTCACTTTCTGGTTTTGGGACTCAGTCTTTTGGTATCTTAATAAATTTTCTAGTTTATTTCCCCATATGGCAAGCATGATGTATTTTGTGATGGATAATTATATCAGCATATCTGTAATCTCCATAGGCATTGTGAATATGGCATTGCTGATACACTGCCCCTAGGCTAAAGTGCACCTGGAGCCTGGGGTGGGAGGCTTGTTTTTCAGTAGATACTTCTTCATTGGCCAGTGAGTTAATAAGGTTGTTACATTCTCTGAGCCAGGAGAAGGCTATATAAGCCTTGATGTGTAGCTTTGTTTTGGGACTCACTTTGAGAAGTTTTCTGTGATTTGATCTTAATTCTGGGAAGCCGTTGTTGAGAGTCCCCTGGCTTTGAAAAACCCAGATGTGGAAACCCAGATGTTGACTGGGTATGGATGTAATGGTTGGACAGTTTGGAAATCTGTCTACTTGATGTTTCTGTCTTGATAATTCTGCCTGTATATTTTGAAGTTTGGGGTGCTGACCTTTTTCCCCTGAACAAGGTAAACAATATATGTCTGACTGATTAAAGTAAGCTTGTTAACCCATTTTGAGTTGCTTTCCTTTAACAAAGCAGATCCAAGAACCTGTATGGGCAGCAATCCCTGAGGACATGCTTGGGGTGCTTGCTGCTACATCCTCCCATTCCCACATCATTCTGTACCCCCCTTTTACCTATTCCCTCACCCTCCCCTCCATAGATCCCTTCCTTGTCCCTCCCTATGCCCCTACCACTTTATTTCTTCTGAAATTAAAAAAAACTTTTATCCTCTTTTAAATATATATTTATTGTCCTTTCTTAAACCCATTCTTTTTTTTTTAACTTTTTGGAGGGCAGTTGGGGTTAAGTGACTTGCCCAAGGTCAAAGGGCTAGTTTGTGTGTGTGTGTGTATGTGTGTGTGTGTGTGTGTGTGTGTGTGTGTGTGTGTATGTTAAGTGTCTAAGGCCAAATTTGAACTCAGGTCCTCCTGACTCCAGGGCCGGCATTCTATTCACTACTCTACCTAGCTGCCCCTCTTAAACCCATTCTTGATGAAAGCAGGTTACCAGAACTACCAATCCTCTTCCCCATCGAATTCCTCTGTATCAGTTCTTCCTTTTGCACCTCATTTGTATAAAATAATTACTCTTTTAAGTTATTCCTAAATGGTTTTACTTTTTAAATTCGTATCATACTCAAGTTTACCCCAATCTTTCTTATGAACTACCAAATTATTAATAAGAATCTTAGACATACATTTTACATATATAAAAAGTAAACAGTTTGTTCTTATGGATCCCTTATAATCAATATTTGTTAAGTACCTTATATTTCTATTGGATCTTGTATGTTGAACCATCTATCAAGTTCAGGATTTTTTTTAACAGTCTTGAAATTTTGAGAGTTTATCAAATGTCCATTCTCTTTTCATTGAAGATAATATTTAACTTCACAGTGTTTGATATTTTTGCCCCAAGACCCAGCACTTTTGGTCTTTGATATGCTTTGTTCCAAGACCTGTAGTCCTTTAATGTTTCTGCCGCTGTGCTTGTAGAATTCTAATTGTGGCACCATCATATTTAAATTTTTTTAATCTTGATTCTTTTAAGATTTTATCTTTGAGCTGGGGATTTTGGAATTTGACTGTGATATTCCAATGAGTTTTCCTCATAGGTTCTCTTTTAAGTGGTGATCTATGCATTTTTTCTATTTCTACTCCACCCCCCCCCCTTGTTCCAAGCTTCAGGAGAATTTTCTTTAATTATTTCTTATATTATTGTATCAATACTTTTTTTTTTTGCAACCTTCAGTTAGTCCAATTATTTTTATATTTTCTCTTCTTGATCTATGCTCTAAATTTTTTTGTTTTTCTTATACAACGTTTCACTTTCTCTTCTATTTTTCGTTATTCATATTTTAAATCATTTCTTGATGTCTTATAATTTCCCTGGGTTCACTTTGCCCAATTCTAATTTTCAAGGTATCATTTTCTACCTTCAGATTCTGGGCCTCCTTTTCTAGTTGGTTTACTTTCCTTTCATACCCTTCTTATTTTTCTTGGCTTATTCTAATTTTCTTTTTCAGTTTTTTCCTCTATCTCTCTCATTTGATTTTTAAAGTCTTTTTTAAGATTTTCTATAAATTCTTTTTGGGCAGGTGACAATTTGACATTAGTCTTTGGGAGTTTCTTTACTTTAATATCTTCCTTTGATGATGAACCCTGGTCATCTCTATTCCCATAATAGTTTTCTATGGCTGGATTGTTTCTCCTTTGCCTCTTGATATTTTGTGGTGATAGCTTAATTATTTGTAGTCACCTCTAGCCCTGGGGTGTGGGAAATGGTGTCTCTTTCCCCAGATTTTGAGTTCTTCCCTCTAGCCTTAAACCAAAGCCAAACTTTCAACCTCATGTAAGTGCCCACAACCAGGGTCTTTCTGCCCCACTGCTTCTGCACTCACCAGGCATGTGCTGGTTCCTTCTGGCCCCTACTGCTCACAGCACAGCTGGGTCTGGTTCTCCTGGTCAGTAGAGGCTCCCTTGATTTTCCCTGGCTCAGATGCCCAACACCCCTCACTACCCTAGGGGTAAAAGTTCTGGTGACTGGAGCCCAGGCAACCTTTCAAACCAACTAACCACAGGGCTTGCTCCTCATTTATTATGAAGATTGTGGCTTGCTGTTAAAATGAAACCTAGCTTGGAGGTATTTACTCTTCATAAGGACCAAACATTGTCCTAGGATTTTTCTTCTGATCTTCTCAAATTGTCCCAGGAGGACTCAGGTTATACCCTTCTTCTTTTATATCTTCACCCATACTTTGTTCACCCTAAGGTGATATTTTAACTCTTTTGTGGGGGAGGGGGGATCTTGAGAGCTTGGAATTTTCTGATCTACTCCACCATTCTCCCAGAATCCTCTCTGAGCAGGTTGATTAAAAAAAGATTTGTGTGAAATAATGAAGAGTGCAATGAGTAGAACCAAGAATCATTAACAGTAATATTTTTCAAACATTAACTGCAAATGACAAAGTTATTCTGAGTATCATAAAGGATCAAATTGACTACAAAGGACCTATGAAGGAAAAGACTATCAACCTTTAAAGAAAGAACTGATAAATAGAAGTATATATAGTATGGTTTATGCAAACACACACGTGTGCATGAATATTTGTTTACACGTGTATTTGTGAAATGGTGGCCTTCTCTAGTGTGAGGTGGGAAGGGAGGGAAATATTTCAGAACATAAAATGGAATAAAAAATATATTAAATAAAATTTAAAAAATATAACCAGGAGCAATTATACGTAATGAAGATAAAATGAAAACTTTTCCCATAAGATCAAGGGTGAAGCAAGAATGTCTATTGTCACCAGTACTATTCAATATTATATTAGAATTGCTAGCTATAATAATAAAAGAAAAATAAATTAAAAAGAAGCAGAGGTATCACTGTTTTCATATGCTGTGACAGTTTATTTAGAGAACCCTAAAAAGTCAACTAGGAAATAAACAACAATAAAAGTTTTTCAATATGTTAATCAAGTGTACTTTTTTTCCTCCTTAATAAAACATTTTTACTTGGGAAGGCTCTCTGAAAGGGTTAGAAGGGAGAATACAGAAAAAGACTAAAATGACATAAGAACAGAAGACATTCTTAAAAAACTTATTTATGAAAAAACATTGCATTACTTCTATGGTAAATGAGGACTCCATGATGGGTTTATTCTAGAAGGAGTTGGTTCATTTAAAGTACCTTTTATGAAAGAGTATTGTGCCTCTGTGGTCAAATCTTTGACCAGGAGAAGAAGTGTTCAATAGTTTAGTGGCACCTAGCTCCTAGAAGGGAAGGATAGACCCACAGAAAATACCAAAAAAAAGCAATCTTGGGATGTTTAGGGTATAAAATTTTATAAAAATGATTTTGGATATAAGGTAATTTCTCCATGGATTATTACCTCTGTTTAGTATTAGCTTCCTCATGATAGTGATGGTTGAACAAGATCTATAAAGATTATAACATAGGAATTGGTTAGAAGAAACTGAAACCTTACACTTCTAAAGTTTCTATCCCAAGAAGAACATAGATTATAGAAGAAGTAAATAGTGGTAGAATACACAAATCTGAGAAAACAGTTCCAAAGTAGAATGTAAGGGGAGAGAATTAGTGAAGAAAACAAATTGAAGAAAAATTTCTTAGAAAAAGGCACAGTAAAAGGAAAGTTAACATGCAGTTGACATTAGAGGAGAAATTTTGAACTAACCACTTAAAAGAAAGGGAAAGAACAAACAAGAGAAAGAAAAATATAACTAAAAATGAATTGAAAGAAACCAATAAGGAAAGTAAAATCCTTAAACTAGTGAGAAGGTGGAAAATTGGGAATGAGGGGGTATATTTAAAAGAAGCCTATGAGAATTATAGTTATATCAAAGTAGTTTAAAGAAAACTAATTCTAAAGACAAAGTATTGGCCTACAACAAGCAGAGGATACAAAATAAATACTTTTTTTTTAAATAGAGGAATTAATATAGAATATAACCAGTCTCACTCACAAATTTAAATGTAAATGGTCTAAAAAGTCTAATAAAATTAAAAAGAGTGGCAGACTAGATTAGATGAAAGGCAAGAGAATAGGCATTTATTAAAAAAAAGACAACTTATGATCTATTATTTATAAGAAGCAACAACACACATAGAATCAAAATGAGAGACTTGAATAGAATTTACTTTGTCTTAGGTAAATGAGAGAGAACTAGGAATTTTAATCATACTATCAAAAAAAAGCAGAAATAAAAATGAACAATATAGGGATAGACAAGGAAATCACATACATTAAAGGAAACATATGCACCAAATGGCAACACATCTAGATTCACAAAAGAAAAGTTAACTCAGTTGTAAAAAGGAGAACCATCATAAAATAACAATGATAAACAATTTTAATGTTCTGCTTTCAGAGATGCTGAAATTTTACAAGAAGAGGAACAAAATGGAAAATATAGAACTGAAGAAACTTTTAGAGAATTTAGAATAAAATATTTTTAACATCTTAATGAGAACATTAAAGAATATACATATTTCTCTATATGGAGAAATTATAAATAAATGTTAAAAAGCAGAAAAAAGCCTTTATGAATTATAACATGATACAATACTAATGAATATAGGAAATACCAGAAAAAGACACAGCTAAACAAATACTTATTCATGAAATCATGAACAATTAGTGCACTGAAGTCAGAGAAACAATCATTATATGATACACAATGATAATTGTTAGACAACATACTAAAATGTGTCTACAAGCATAAGACAAATTAGGAAAAGCAAGGATTAATGAACTGAATATGCAATTAAAATTTTGGGAACTCAGGAATAAACAAATCCAACATAAGCATAAAAGGAAAAATCTCAAAAATTAGAGAAGATAAACTGGAAACCAACAAGCCCGTAACTAATTAACAAAAATTAAGAGTTGATTCTTTGGGAAAACAACATTAACAAAATTTGATAATCTGATTAAAAAGAACATGGTGAAAACAAATCAAATTAAAAAGGAACAAAATGAAATCACAATGAATGGAAAAGAATTTAAAATATTTTCAGATAGTTATATAATTCATAGGACTTGCAGGGATGTGCTGGTGACAGCCCATACCATAACTAGGGATCTGATTGTTAAATTTTCAGTGAGAGCATTTACATTTTGAACATGGGCAAACTACAGTTTACGCCTTCTTATATGGTTTTGTTGATTGTCTTGATTTAAGAGAGTGCTAGAAAGTGTTAATAATTCATATTAAGCATAGAATGAGGTCATGCACATTCTCTACTCTGAGTCCCCCCCCCCCCAGCCAGTTGTTAAATATTTACCAGCAGACCATTGCACAAAGGTTATTTTTATTTCTGCGTATACAGTTGTATTGTAGTGGTTTGAATGTTCTGGAAACCTGACCTGTTGAATGATAAGTAGGTTGTGAATTACAGGCAGTGAAGGCTTAAGAATCCTCCACTTCATACCTTTTTGTCCATATATTTGAATGTTACACTCAAGTAATCACTCATTTTTCTGATATAATTCATCATTGTTCCTTTGCCTTTTTCTCTCTTTCTAGAGAAGTTCTTCCATTATAGCTTTTCAAGTAGGTGACTGAGATCAATCAGATCTGGTACAATACTAAAGCTTAAGGTATCCAGCCTAAGGTTTCCCCATGCCTGGAGTGTACTGTACATTGTATTAGCTTCTTCCAAAGAACAGTTCAGGTACCGTCTTCTATAGGTAGTATCTACTGATCTCAATTGTTACTGTTCTCCATAATCCTGAAATTATTCCATAATTACTCAGTGAATATTTCACATTTATTTATCTCTATGGACATTATTTCCTTCCAGTACAATACGCATTCCTTAAAGGAAGACATTTTCTCATTTTTTCGTTGTATCCCCAGTTCTAAGCACAGTACCTGGCATACAGTAGAACCTCAAAAAATCTTCTTTGAGGAAGAACCAGCAAATTACAATCTACAAACCAACAGGTGAAGAATGGAGTAGAATTTCGCACATCCTCTTTTCTCCCCAATCCCCATCTTCTGAACTAGAAAAAATGGACAGATATAATAATTTCCAGAGATAATAATCGCTTGCATTGATATTGTGCTTTATCATTAACTCAGTGTTTTTTTCCCATTAATATTTACATTTTTATGTTGTTTTATAAAAACTTAATACAAAGAATTTTCATGAAGCTTGACCTGTTCTGTTTAGCAGGCATTTAATCTCACTACTTCTGGATACATGCTGTTGGCAAAATAGTATTCTTGTATGTTGAAGTGAATGCTTAAGCAATTCGAGGACATTTTAATAGTGGCATGCTGAATAATCAATCCCACTCAAGGGCCAAGATCAATATTATCTCTTAGATGTCTGAACAGCCATTAAAAGTGAACAAAACAGGTCCAGGATGTCATAAAAAATGATGATGAGGAGCTGTTCTTGACTGAAGCATGATCTTTCTAATGGTTTCAAATGATGACAGGATTGGCTTATGAAGAAAATCAAATTTTTTTTTATAAGTGTGCAACTTTTAGATTTGGTTCAGTGAACGCATTTAAATTTGAGAGGAAAAATGGTCATTTCATAATTATATGCAGGGTGTTGACTGAAACTTTGGCTGCTTTTAAGTGGCACCAATTTTCATAATCTCATTAACAACCATTACCACCACAACAATAATAATAATAACAATAATTATAATGATGCTTATGATTATGAATAATAATAATTCAAGTAGTCATACTTAATTCTCCTTTCAAGGACTGTAATGATTGAATTCAGCCTTAATAAAAAGTATCAAAAATTTGTCAGGAACAATTTTTCATATTAATTCTATTTTCATACTCAATACCACTGCCAAAAGTAAAATATATATATATATATATATATATATATATATATATATTTGCTGTGCCACTTTAAATATGGATAATTACAACATGCCCTGTATTAATCATCACTTAACATTTATTTATTTATTTATTTTTTAAAGCAGTTGGGGTTAAGTAACTTGCTCAAGGTTACATGGACAGTTATTTCTGGGTGTGGTACTAAGTATCAGAGCCCAGATTCGATCCCAGGTCATCCGGACTCTGGGGCCGGTGCTCTTACTCACTGTTCTACCTGGCCATCCCCACTTAATATTTATTAATTGTTTTCTATCTGCCAAGTGCAGCACTAACCATTAGGCCTACAAAGGAAAAATGAATAGTCTCTACTCTTCAAAATCTTATAGTCCATTGGGGAAACAAGATGCACATTTAATTATAAATAAATGTATATCACAAGTACACACACATATTAAACTCAATATTGGTTATTCAATAAATAGGTGCTAGGTGCTAGGGATATAAAGAATGGGAAAAAAAACAGTTCCTACTCTCAAGCAGTACAAAGTATGAAGAGGGTTTCTTAAATAAGATAGCTGTGGAATTGAGGAAACTAGGTATTCTGATTGGTGGAGGTAAAGAGGGTGACCATGCCAGGAATTAAGGACTGCCTATGCAAGGATACTGAGATAGGTGATGGAATGTTATAAACATACATATATGTGTATCTCTCTCTCTCTCTCTCTCTCTCTCTCTCTCTCTCTCTCTCTCTCTCTCTCTCTCTCTGCTTCTGTCTCTCTCCCTCCCTATACTGGAAAGGAAGGTAGGTAGTTTAGATCCAGATTGTGAAGGACTTTAAGTAACCGAGAGGTCAGTCAGCCCTCACAGGGAAGTCACTAAGATTAGTAGAGTGGGAAAGGCCTCTTGCAGATGGTGGGATATTAGCTGAGAACTGAAGGGAGCTAAGGAAGTTAGGTGGTAGAGATGAGGAATTTATATATGATCCTAGAAATAATAAGGGAACCAATGGATTTATTGAGTATAATGGTGACGTGGAATATTTGTCAGTGTGTATATGTGTTACCCACTTAAATACATATATACATATGATAGGTATATGTATTTATATCCCTAAGCATGTATGATACATACACCTATGATATATATATGCATATATAACTGCTTATAAAGCACTTTCTTCACAGAAATCAAGGAAGCTAATGCAAATAGTATATCTCCACTTGACAAATGAAAAAAAAATGAGATGCTTACAAGTAAAGTGATATAACTAAGTCTTACAGTTTCAGTCAGGCCTCAGTTCCAAGTCTTCTGACACTAAATCCAGCCCCATACTATGAAAGGCAGCTAGTTCAGTGGAAGAAATATGTTATCATAATGTTTTGGTGGTCAAAAAAGGGTAAAAATATTGATATCTCTAAGGCTATGTTGCTCCATAGGATCACAGAATTTGAGTTTCAAGGGCCCTTGGTAGCCCATCTGTTCCTCATCATTTAAAGAAGTCCTCATTATTATATTATTGACACTCTATCTTCTAACCTCTATTTGAAAAACACTCTGTGTGCATGGGTGTGTGTGTGTGTGTGTGTGTGTGTGTGTGCGCATACGTGCGTGTGTGTGTTTCTCTTTTCAAAGATGCCCATTCTACTTTTAGAAAATTCTAGTTCTCAAGAAGTTCTTTTGAGTCGTATTTCACTCATGTCTGATTCTTCCTGATCTCATTTGGGATCTTCTTGGCAAAGATATTGAAGTGGTTTGCCACTTCCTTCTCCAGTTTATTTTACAGATGAGGAAACTGAGGCAAATAGGGTTACGTGACTTGGCTAGGTTCACATAGCTTGTAAGTGTCTGAGGCCAGATTTCAACTCAGAAAGATAAGTCTTTCTGGCTCCAGGCCCAGAACTCTATCCATTGCACCACTTGGCTGTCTCTTAAGAAGTACTCCCTGATATTGAACCTAAATTTGCTTCTTGTTAACTTCTTCCTGTTGTTCCTTGTTCTTCATTCTTGGGCTAAGCAGTCTAATTCTAATCATTCTTCCACATGGAAATTCTTCAAATACTTGAAAATATCTGTAATATCTCCCCTGAGACTTCTCTTTTCCAGGCTAATCTTACCACGTTCTTTCAAATGAACCTTATATGTCAAGGAGTCAATGGCTTTAACCATTCTAGCTGCCCTGATCTAGACACATTATAGCTAAATAATATCCTCAAACGCTGGTATATAGAATTGCCTTTAATACTGTAGATGGGACCATAGTGTGGTTCCTATTCTTGGAAAGTATTAGTCTTATGCTGTATTTATGCACACCATGACAGAATTAATATGTCCATTATGCAATTCCATGGTAATCAACAGTTTCATAAATAGGGAATCTAGAGGAGCAATAATGGCATAACAGTTGAAGGAATAGCTTCATATCCACTCTCATTGTCTCCCAAACTCTGAAAAACAAAAGGACAGAAATCCACACTGAGGTTTCCAGCAGTGAAAAATCATTACATTTCCCACTCATGAGGAATGAAATTCCTGAAAACCTCAAATAACTCAAACTGAAATTAATAGAAATTTCATTAATATTTTCAGGCAATGAGGGCATTATTCAAAATATAAGATGGTACTCCTAACTTTTAATATGGTTTTCATCAAACAGATATGGAAATTTTAGTTGGTAAAATTCTGAGTGTCATGATTTCAGAGAAAGTCCTCACTTGCCTTTAGGTACTAACAAGTTTTCCTTGAAAATTTTGTTTTACACTACCTATTTTTTTTTTTAATTTTTAAAGCAACCGGGGTTAAGTAACTTGCTCAAGGTTACATGGCCAGTTATTTCTGGGTGTGGTGCTAAGTATCGGAGCCTGGAATTGAACCCCAGGTCATCCCGACACTGGAGCTGGTGCTCTTACTTGCTGAGCCATCTGGATGACCCTAAGCAATTGGGGTTAAGTTACTTGCTCAAGGTTACACGGCCAGGTGTTTCTGGGTGGGTGCTAAATGTCTGAGCCAGGATTTGATCCATAAGTCACCCCGACAGTGGAGCCAGTGCTCTTACTCACTGTGCTACCTGGCCACCCCTACAATACCTACTTTTAATTCCTTCCTCCCTGCCTTCTAAAAATTGTTGTTCGAATTTTTTTTTTTTTTTTTGCTTTCTGAAGGGGGGAATGCATGGCAATTGGGGTTAAGTGACTTCCCCAAGTAAGTGTTGAACTCAGGTCCTCCTGACTCAGGGCCAGTTCTCTATTCACTATGCCACCTAACTGCCCCAGGTGTTCAATTCTTGATTAACTTTACTGTCTTTGCTTCCTTGTCTCCCTCCAAAACAAAAGTCTTGACAATGTTGTGAAGGGAAAAAAAATAAATTCTACTGTTTTTTTTTGTTTATAGAGAAAATTTGTGAAGAATGTTTGAAAAATGAATTATTCTTAAAAATCATGCTAGTGAAGTTTACTCAGGGAAGCAAGCTCCCCCAAGCTACACAGCTACACAACTCATTGTCAGAATCTCTGTTTCTATTTCATTATACATACACATCAACATTTCCCCCCCTCTACTCAACATCTCTTTTTTATCCAATTTTTCAAATATTAGTCAATCAATAAACATGTATTGTTAAGATTTGTCAAGATCTGCACAAGGACCTGTAAGATATAAAGGAAGTAGAAGACATGGTCTTTGCCCTTAGTAAGCAGATGATCTGACAAGTCTAGCTTTCCCAACCCCCTTCTCCCCCCACTCCCCCCCAACAAAACTTGCTTTTTTTTTCCTTTGTTTTTCATGTCTTCTAATGGACTTTCTTTTCCTGTGGACTAATGGAACAGAATGCATACCAGCTAGTCTATTAACCTGCTATTTCTTTAAAATTAATTAAAACTAAAGGAATCCCCAAAAGCTATTCTTCTGGATTCCCCAGATACACTAAAATCTTCAGTAGAGCATAAATTACAGTAGGAATTTCTCTGCTCCTTCACTTCTCCTCTGCCAAATGTGTTATTAAGTGCCTTTCATATTCTAGGTGCTTAATGATTGTTGAATTAAATTGTCTTTCTTCAAGGCCATACTCAGTTTCCACCTCCTCCATGAAGCCTTCACTAATCCTGTAGCTGAAGCTTATCTCTTTCAGAGGTAGCATGTGTAAAGGAGAAAAAAATAGCTTGGAATCAGAGAATCTTTATAAAAACCCCAATTTTGCCACTTACTGGCAGTTTGATCATGGGCTAGTCATTTAATCTTTGTATTCTTCAGTTTTCTTATGTGTAAAATGAGGGAGTTGACTGGCTAAGTGATATCCAAGGCCCCATCTAAATTTAAATGCTGTGATTCTATCTTGACATAATGGAAAGTGCAATTGGAATTTAGAATCAGAGTTCGAATCCTGATCTACTACCTAATATCTGTGTGACCTTGGATAGATAATTTAATCCGCTGGGCCAATAACTTTATTACTAAGGGGAGGAAATTGTACTAAATAGTCTCTAAGGCCCCTTCAAACTCCAAATCTATAATTCTATAATCTTGTTGTCACATAACTACCTTGTATGATCATGATTTGTGTAACTATTGCACTTTTTACTTCACAAGCTTTAATTTTTTCATATTTGCATCCTCAGAATTTTACCTTGTGCATAATAACAATAAAAGCAATAAAAGTTTTCTGAGTTGAATTGAAATGATTGGAATCACTGTTGTCTTTGGAAGAGGGAATGCTGCTGTCCAAGACTCAGGTGCTGAATCTTGGGGAGAAGGAAGCCCAATTGTCCTCTTTGTCTATCTCTGTAATTGAAGAGTCCTTGTGGTTAAAATCTTTCCCCTAATTCCCCTTTCCAGTACATTGTATGTCTTTTACCTTGGTGTACTGCTGGGCGATCAGCTTTTTCAGCCTCTTCTTCCAGTGCTTCCACTAACAACCCTAGGCTTTTCCCAGAATGTCTTATTTTGATTAATGTTTTTGCTCTTCTCTAAAATGTAATCCCTTGAAATTTCAGTTCAAACTTCTCGTTTTGTGGCCATCCCATTTTCAATTGTTCTCTCTTATTTCTTAAATACTAGGTAATTGAAAAGTTGTCACTCACATGTTATCCAGGAATTAGTTGTGTATTGCAGCATTCCTTTTTATTGTTTTGAGCTCCTACTATTATAATAAATTGCATATGTATCTATAGATCTATCACTCTGAGGCAACAAGATGATTCAATAATAACCCTGTGAGCTAAGAAGGGCCACCGATTTGGAGCTTAAAGGGACCTTAGAGGAAATCTAGTATAACTTCTCCTTTTACAGGTGAGGACAAGTTAAGGCCCAGGCAGGTTAAGTGACTAGCTTAAGGTCACACAGGTAGTACTGTATGTTGTAGAGATGGTACTCTAATACAAAGCCTCTCCTCCACATGTAGCGTTCTCCTGCTGTACTGCCTTTTAATCTTCACTTCACAGTTGACAAACTTATATTGTTTAACTTTTCAAATGATTATTGCATATTTCCTTAAACCTGCGGTAAACTCCTTCATGGCAAAAATGATGTCTTATTCAGCTTGGCAACCAACATAGTAGGTGCTGAACAAATATTTCTGGGTAGATTGATGGTAGGAAATAAGTTCCAATCGTGTAAGCCAAAGACAGTTTCTACTGGAAAAGGGAACATCGGTTGTCTAATTAAAGGAGGGAGAAAAAGTCTATAGGTGAGTAGAACCATAAGGGAAGCCAATATACGCAATGATTATGACACCTCCTCCCTCAAACCTTGGGCCAGCTCTGTCAGAATTTTTCTATTTGGCTGGGGATGGGGGTGGTGGGGATGAGGGAGACGGGGCGGGGAGGAAGGGACCGGTAACAGAGGACGCTTGGAATTTGTCCCCTTGGCAGAGTCAGGAAGCAGCTTCTTTGCTTCCTCATCTTGTTGCTGATGCTGCGGAGTGGAAACGGGCCCCTCCCCCCTCCTCCCTTTCTCTGGCTCTTTATATTCTGCAAGGGGTGGGGGGGGGGGAAGGGGTGGAATTTGCACATCAGGCTTCCCAGAGCCGCAGACTGGGTCCTGCGCCCTTCGTCCATTTCTCCCTTGGTACCCTTTGCATTCCTTCTCGCAGGAAGATTCTCCCCTCCTCCCACCCCCACTCCCTCATACGCCCTCCTACCCCACTGGCGCGCGCACAACGGGACCCCGGCACGTGGGCGCGCGGGAAGAGGCGGCGGCGGTGGCGGCCAAGGCTGCTGCTGCTACTGCTATTGCCCAAACCGGCTCGAGCCTTGGCTGCTGCCGCCCTCTCAGTCTCTAGCCGGAACCCAGCAGAGCATCAAGGGAAACAGGGATCTGGGAGAGAGCAGTGCAAGCACAGAGAGGGGGAGGGAGAGAGAGAGGACATCGTGGAAAGGGGGATTGGGGGAGGCGGGTGGGTAGGGGAGGGAGAGCCCTAAAGCCCGAAGCCTGGGAGCGAAAAGGAGAAAACCCCGCTCTCCGGCCCCCGCCCTCCTTCTCCGCCTTTCTTTCTCCCTCCCTCCCTCCTTCTCTCCCTCTCTGCCTGCCTGCCTGTCTGCCGGAAAGCACGATGCAGCGGCGCTCTGGGTAGGCGGCGGCCGGCGGGAGCGGACAGAGGTTTCCCCGCAGCTGTCAAGGCGTCCGGCTGCTCCCTCCGTCTGGGGCCTGGATTCAGGGGGCGGCCGGATCGCCAGCCCCCGGCTAGAAGCTCCAGGAGGGCTTGGGAGCCGGAGCCGCAGCCAGAGCCAGAGCCAGAGCCAGAACCAGAGGAAAAGAGCGTCGGTGCATCCAGCCGGGTGCTTAAAGTCCAAGGAGAGTTGGTGCTGCTGGGGTCGGTCACCCCCACCCCCCGCCCCGCTTCCCACCCAACTTCATTCCCAGTCCCTTCCTCCCTCCTCCTCTCCCCTCCTCCCCCCATGCTGTGGCTTCGCTGACTCGTCCAGTGAAGGGATGTGCTCCCGGCCGGGCTGCGCTCTCTCTGCCTCTCCCCTCATGGGATTGCCTGCACAGAGAGGCTGGAGTTGGAGCGCTTAGCTCCCGCGGAGCAGGGAGAAGAACGGAGGGGGAGCAAAAATTAACACACAGACATACACAGAGAGACCCACACAAGTCCTTCCGCTGCACTTGCTGCTCGCCCTTCAGTCCCGCGAGGGGGCGGCTCCGGCCGGCGCCCAGACCAAGGGGTGAGTAGCTCGTCGCCGCGCCCAGTTCCCCACTTTAACGCGGGCACGGTCTCTCTGAAGTTGTCGGTTTGTCCCTTCCCAGGGAAGGGGTCCCGAGGCTCGGCCCGGCATTCGAGAAGGCAACCCACTCTTGGGTTCGGGTCACTGGGGAAGTTGTGGCTTTCTCCGTCTGTGACTGGCAGTCTCGCGGAGCTCCAGCTCCACCAAACCCAGCCATCTCTCTTGGTTCCCAAGAGTTGTTCTACCTCCCCCCTCGCATCCCAATTCCGAGGCAGGTATCAGGGATAAAAGGGGAGCAGAGGAAGCGGGGCACACAACGCGCTGCTCATAGGCTCCTCTTCACTAGATCTTGAAGCAGGGGTCCTTATGGCAGGCTGTTCTCCCATTGCAATTTGTCCGCAGGTTAGCAGGTGCAGAATGTAAGCGCTTAGAGATCGGCAGGGATGGCTGCTAGGGCGCGGGAGGAGGCCGCGTGCACTTCATTAAAGGAGCATTGAGCAGCTTGAATATTAACAGCAGAGCGTGTGTGAGTGTGTATGCACTGGGGAGAGATCGGAGCGGCAGGAGGACACGCGCGTGAAATTATTCAGCTACAGGAATAGAAGACACATCCCTGAGCAGGCAACTCCAAAAAATCCAAGACCTGGTAGGGAGAAACGGGGATATCAGTGACAGCTCAGGGTCTGAGGATAAGAGGGTAGGTTATACAGTGGCGCTGCAGCTGGACAGAGCTTGGCGAGGACTCTGAGCATCCAACAGGTGACTGCTGGACCCAGTTTCTTTGTGACTGGGCGCGGGGGAGGGAATCCTGTTTCTAATCCCCCGCCTCCCCCACTCCCCGGCTTTTTTTTTTTTTTTTTTTTTTTTTACCGTTACTGCTCTGGGGTAAAATATCTCTAAACACGGAGTAAGGAAATGCACTTCTCCTTATGGTTTTATTAGCTCGTCCTACTCAGTGTGTGTACGTGTACGTGTATCCTTGTGTGTGCGATGTTTGTGTGTTTATGTATGTGTGAGCGCACGAGCGCCATCCAAATGCAGTTGCCTTGATGCCTCTTTGGGGAAACAAGTGAACTCTCTGTTGAGGCCCTCTTTGTGTCGCTGATAGAGGATGTGACTGAACTTTAAGGCAATTGAGGCCCCATTCAGAAAGGATGCTGCGGACTTGGCTGATCCCTAGTTGGAGTGGGCAAATCTGCTGCTTCCCTCGGGAATGTAGGCATTAGCCCTTCCGGGTGACCCAGGCTCCCAGCCTTCCAGAGCCTAAAGGCCTAAGGCTACGCTAAGAGCCAAATCTTAAGGAAAGCTGAAGGGAATTCCTCTGTCTCGTCGTTCCCTATCTCTTTTCACACAGCAATGGTTGTAGCTAGCCCCCACTCTGCCTCCTCGCTTCAAATCCCAAGATACATGCGGGTGTGTGTGTGTGTGTGTGTGTGTGTGTGTGTGTATGTGTGTTGGTGTGTGTGTGTTGGTGTGTGTGTGTGTGTGTGTGTGTGTGTGTGTGTGAGGATGGATCAAGTTGGTTGCCTGAACAGATGGAGTTTGGTGAAAGATTAAGTTTTACTGCTCTAAGGTCGGGACGGAAAGTGAAATCAATTGGAAGGACAGAGAGGAGGACCCTTGACCCTTTTGAGAGCTGGCTCGAGTCCACAGGTGAATGTACTGAGGAGAGCTCAGGATTCGAATCATGCTCCAGCACTAAGTAGTTGACCATCGGCACATGGCACATTTCGGACTTCTCAGAGTTTTCTCTTCTGTAATTTGTGTGTAGAGATTCCTACCAGGAGGAGATAATAGATCTCAGCCGTGGGGAAGCACAAACTACACAAAAATGCGCCGAGCTGTTACTCCTGCTCTTCAACCCGTTTTCCCTCTTGCTGCTTTTCTTTAATTTTGTCCTTCCAAGACCTGCTTCCCTTTCCACTAGCACCTTTCTGTATCGGAGATGTTCCCACTCCCACCCCCCGAAAAAGGCTCGGAGCCTGGGGTTCTAGACTAACGTTCGAATGGTATTGGCCATTTGGCTGGGAGCTAGTCCGCGGTGTTAGCATGGGGCTCACGCATTCATGGGAAACGTGGCTTCTATTGGCGTCTTGTTGGCAAACGGGGCCGGCGGGATCTGGCCACTGGTGGGAGCGAAGGAGCTGAGAGCAGGTTTAGGGGCCATGGGATTGTGTGTCAAAAGGAAAGCGAGAGATTGGAAAGGGATGGATAGAGGTCAGGACAGAGACAGAGTTTGTGTGATTTTTTTTTTTTTTTGTATAAACCAAGCCGAGTTCCTAAAGAAGTGGGCACAATCCCTGTTCCCTATGAGGCTAGTAGCTGCAACTATTTGCTTCACCAGTGAGTCGTGAATTACGCTGAAATTACCCACCCCACTTAGGACTGGAATTCATTGGCTAAGAGAGGAATGGAAAGTTTAGCTCTTGGCAAATTCACACAGAGATACGAATGTTCCTCTTCGCTGAATTTCTCTGAGTGAATGCATATCAGGCAAATATGCATTCGTTCATTGATTGATTGATTCATCACCCACTCAAACATTCATTCACTAAACAAACATTTATCAAGCACCTACTGTGTCTGCACAGTGCACAGGGCTATGAGCTGGGTTACTGGCATTACAGTGAAGTATAGAAGTTTACTTGCACTAATATTGTAGAATTTTTTCTCTCTTGATTTGTCCTAATAATCCCCTCCATCTGAGATTCCTTGGAAAGAACATTGAACTTGGAGTGGAGACCTGGGATTAGAAGGGAGCTCTGGTATCTCCATTAGCATATATGGACTTGGTCAAGTTATGTCCCTTCTCTGAGTCTGCTTCCTCATCTGTTACATGTGGATACCTGCACATCTTTCTTACATAGCTTATTCTTAGGAAATCCTTAAATGGCTTCACAAATGCAAGCTATTATTATTATAAGTTGTTGGATGTTTCCAAACAACTGCATTTTAAGCAGTCTTCAGAGAACCCTTCTCCTTCAAAGGTGCATTATATGAAGTTTCACTTTAAAGGCAAAGGACCAGAGAAGCTGCTGAGTAGAAATCATCACTCACTCAATTCCATTAGCCAGTGGGCCCTCAAGCAAGGCAGTTGCTGGTTGGGGGGGTATCATGAGGCTCCCTCTTCTTTGGGATACCTTTAATTCTCTTTATTTTTTGTCCTGGGTTTTTTTTTTTTTCATAATACAACTGTTGCAGCTTTGTCTTCTGATTGGATGGTTTATAATCAGGACTAGAGGTAACAAACCAGAGTAGAAAGAAGGCACCCCAGGTTTAGGTATGCTGCCTGTGTTTGAGCACTATGGATTAGGAAATCTGTTGACTGTTATTTGAGAAGTGAACTGCACAGCAATCATGTAGGCATTTGTTAAACGATTTACTTCTTGCCCTGACAGGATCAAAGCATTCAGAAAGCACAAAGTGCTTCTTAACAGCCTTAGTGTTCCTATTTGTACAAATCATTGACACAAAATGTCACTGGGAGGCAGGTTAGAGGGCAGTTGTGTCAAAAGCTACTTCAAGCAGAACCCTCCCAGGTTTGTATAGTCTCAGAGAAGTAGTAGCAGGTGATGCTCATGGATCCTGGCTGCCGCTTAAAAGTATGATTAAGAATTGACCTCCTAGGTCACCCAATATTTGAATGACATGTTCTACAGATTAAAAAAGTGAACCCCCCACTCTTTTCAGGATTTCACAGTAGTCTGCTTAAATTTAATGCTGTGTTCTGCAGCATCTCAGGTATCTTCTGATCTTGTTTTATTGCAAAGTGGCTAAAGTTGTCGGACTTCTTATTTAGCCTACTGTTTTCTCATCTTTCCTTTGGAGATCCAAATTTATTTTCTGAGTCTGTGCTGCTTTTAACCTTGACCTTTTATTTGTAGATAGTAATTGAGCCCTGGGTACCTCTGACAAGATGCTGTCAGAGTTACACTATTTTTTTTTTTTTGTCTTGCTATCGTTTGGGAATATGGAACACAAAGACAGGAATTACTGGCATTTAAAGTGGTCATATCTTTTACATATTAGACTTGTTGCAGTTTCATGATGCTTCTTTCTTCATCATGATGTAAGATTGATTGGAAGCATCATTTATTATCTTTTGCAGGGATTTTTGGGTGTATTCTGGTTTCTTTTCCTTCCTTCCTTCCTTCCTGCCTTCCTTCCTTCCTGCCTTCCTTCCTTCCTTCCTTCCTTCTTTCCTTCCTTCCTTCCTTCCTTCCTTCCTTCCTTCCTTCCTTCCTTCTCTCCTACCTCTCTTCCTTTCTCTCTTCCTCCATTTCTCCCTTTCCTCATCATTTTTTCCCTTGCTTTATTCTTTCCTCCTTCCCTCCCTCTCCCCCTACTTCCTTTCCACCTTCCTTCCCTTGCTCCTCTAATTAAATTTATGAGACTAGATTGAAGTGAGTGGTATATTTCTTCTTCTGGTGTAATTCTCTCCATCCTTTAAACCTCAAATATCATCTCAACCAGGAATCCATTCTTGTTTGACTTTTCCCAAATCAGATGTGGTATTTTCCTCCTTGGACTTTACACAGGATTTTATTTGTATTTCATGTAATCATAATGTTCTATTTTGTATTATACTTATTATGTCCCCCATGGCACCCCCACCCCACCCAGTAATCATTAAGCAACTAAAGGCAGTGTGATGTAGGATAAAGGGTGCTAAATCAGAATTGCAGAGATTTCAGTTCTGCAACTTGCTACCTTTATGACTTTGGGCAAGTCATTTAATCTCACAGGGTCTTAATTTTCTCATATGTAAAATGAAGCATTGGAGTGGTGACTTCTATATCCCTGTCCTTCTCTAAATTTATGATTTTATGAAGACAGAATACAATGCCCTGCACACAATAGGCATTTTATAATTTAAAAATGCATTAAACCTACTGAGAATTAGGAGATTTCTTGTGCAGTTTAAATTGCTATAATTCAAAATGATTTGATGTGGTCTTTCATTCTGAATGAGGAGGGGAGTTAAATTGAAATTCAAAAAATGGGAACCTTTAGTTGTAAGATAAATGTGTACACGAAGACTTAGAAAACAGAGAAAGATGGTCATAGTAGTTACAGGTAAATTAGGATAATAATGTTTGAATATGCTAAGGTGGGTTATTATTTAAGAGATGATTAGAAGGACTGTTTTGATTTGAAAGGGCTAATGTGATTAATAATAATAGTTGACATTTGCATAGAAAGTTTGCCAACTACTCTATATACATAATCTCATCTACAACTCTGAGGTAAGTGCTACAGATTTTATTATCTCTATTTTACAGATTAGGAAACTGAGGCTGAGAGATTAAATAACTCATACAAAGTAATGAAAACCAGGATGAACCCAATTTGTTTGATTCTAAATCCATCTGTTTTTTACTGTATTATACTGTCTTGCAAATAGATAATTTTTACTTTTTTGTATCATTAGCTGATCTAGGCTGTCATGAATATGGGTATTCCCTCCAGTAGTGCAGACTGCAATCCATTGGTTAGACAGAGAAACATTCTTCTCCCAACTCTAAAATTTGAAAGATTAAGAACTTCAGAGACACAACAGTCTTTTTTACTTATTGTCTATTTTGATTCCCTCAGCATGCCACTGAAAACACTGAAGTCCAAAGAAAAAAATAATTTTCTCAAGGTTGTAGCTGTGTGCCTAGATAGCTTCCATTACTAGTCTAGGCTCTTTAAGTTTATAAAACTCACTGCTACTAACTTAAAGGGAACATAGTTCCATGTTCTGCTATGAAATGTTGGAGGTTGGTAACTGTTCACGTGTTCCTTGTGCCTGACTGGCCCACCTCCTGCAAAATGCTACACTTGAATTTAAACTGGGACAGATTGAGTTGTACATGAGAATTTGCTGATGGGTCAAAACTCAGATGACAGAGAAATAGACGTAAGGGTGACTTTCCAAGTGCTCTGTTAATAAGGTCTTCTGGGTTCCTGGAATATCAACCTATTTTTTTCCAGTGAGATTGCTTAAGGTTATCATATCCTTGGCCTTTCTTTGAAGTCATTCTGTGTTGGATTTCAGGCAGATTTTGAGAAATGTGAAAGTTCATTGACATTTTTCATCATTCCTAATGCATCTTGGTAAAAGCTCATGGCATAGGCTCCTTGGCAAAGTTATAGATCAGACAAGGCTCCCCCATATTATTGAAGAACTCTGTGTGTTTGATTTAAAAAAAATCACCTTGGGATCTTTCTACTCTCGGGGTGCTTTGGTGTATGACTAAATAGCTCAAGGCTTGCTCAGTCCAAATATAGCCTCCAATACTGGACTCTGTGCATTGCTCTATGGAGTTGTTAACACGTAGATCTCTATCACATGGTGTCAATATTATGGAGATATTAAGACACAGATCATTGGTGCAGTATATTGTAAATGATCCTTTGGAAACATTATAATCAGTGCTGACAATGCAACAGAAACTTCTTAATGTAGCACCTTCTCTGCATTCAAAGAGGTTTTGTAAATCATTATCAAAAAAGTACAAGCAAATATGCACCAAGGAGAAGCCATAGAAAAGAAAAATGGGGCATTTTTTTTTTATCATGAAAGTAGGCCCGGTTTAATGCTAGAGCAGGGTGAATGGGTAGAGATAGGAAGGACTAGCCTGCTGAGAAGAACTGAAGACAACCCTGGAAAATTTGAGAGAAACGACAGCAAGGACATCTGTTCCTAAAATATCATTCTCATTAGCTTGTAACAGTGCTGAACATTTCATCATTAGAGATTAATTCCTTTGGATATAAAATGCTTTCTTATTTTCAGGAGACTACTATTAAAACTAAACTACCTTGAATAGGGATCTAAAGTGAATATCTTAGCAGGAATTTATCACATTGTCCTCTGAAGCTAGCTTGATAATGAAATCTAAAAGAATGTGACTTAAGGTGTTAATTTTTGTGGGAGATATGAAGAAATCAAGGTTATGGACGAGGAGTTCACTAAAAGGGGTTTAGGTGGCTAAAGTTGAAGGGTGAAGACTGAACATCAAGAGGAGTAACAATTTTTATGTGGAGGTATTCAGTTAATCTCTAGGAATTTCTGGAATAGTGCATGTTAATGGTACTTAAAGTGATAACCAGAAATTCTAAGTTAGATAATCATTATGCTTTGTTATTTAGAAAGGCAACATGGTATAGTAGAAAGAGTCCTGGATTAGAAATCAAATTTGAGTTCAAATACCATTTTTTTCTCCTACTAGCTATATGACCTCAGGCAAGTCTTTGTCCCTTATCTGTAAATTTAGGCATTTGGACTAGGTGATCTTTAAGGACCCTCACAGTATTACATCTAAATCTAAGAATTATACACACACACACACACACACACACAGACACAGACACAGACAGTGACAGAGACCGAGACAGAGAGAGATGTAGATACATATAGAGAGCTATAGATATAAATAGATATTCATAAACCCTTAGATCTGAAAGATACCTAAAAAGTCTTCTACTCCAATGTAATTGACAGAACAATTGATTTGGAGGTATAGGATTTGGCTAAAATAGCAACTTTGTCCCTGTGACCTTATGTAAGTGCACAATCTTTCAGGTGACCTTGGTTCATTCATCTCCAAAATGAAGAGCTAGAAGGAATAGCCCCTTAAGCTTTAGATCCTACAACTACCTTCATTTTATAGAAAAGGAAATTGATCAGCAGTTCTATCTAACCAGGACAAATTAAGAATCTGATTTGCAGAGGCATGAAAGAGTATGGATTTATTTATATGTTTCTTTTCCTCCTATTATATTGCAATTTCCTCAAAAGCAAGGTCTACTCAATCCTCAGATGCCTTGAACAGAGTTGGTGCTTAAAAACATTTGCTGAAGGAATCATAAATGAATTAATGGCTGTCTTTGAATTTCATTTGAATCTGATTTCACCTTCATACAAAGGTGGGAAGGGAAGGTTGAAAGGTTGGACTAACTTATAAAATGAGTTAGACTGGGACTGAATCCCCTCAAGACTATCTGAGCTATTCAGATTCTCTAGAGACTGTCCTGTTTTAGAACGTTTATTATTTTAGCAAATTCAATTCTAGGAAGCAAATATTTATTAAATAACTACCATGTATAACCATTTATTTGGTGCTTGCTATGTGCAGAGCACTGTGCTAAAATGTTAAAAAAAGATACACATTTTAGATAAAATATGCTTTCTTCCTTTATACATCTTTCCTCATGATGTTTATAGTCAAGTAGGGTGATATAGGGCAAACATAAATAATTTTAATTCAAAATATTCCATGATAAGTGCATTAGAGAAAATTAGAACAAAGTATTATGTGGAGGCTAGAGGAAATGTCATTTTTATTTTTTTGTCTTTATTTATTTGTTTGTTTACTTTTAGTTTACAAGATTCAGTTCCACAATCCCTTGAGTTTCAAAATTTTTTCCCCTACCTCTCCTCCCCCCACACCCCATGGTAGCATGTAATCAAGTATAGGATCTGCAAATACTTTAACATTAGACATTAGGCAGGTTGTAAGGAAGTATTGTAACTGATGGAATGAACAATGGGAAAGAGGAAACAAAACCAAACAAGAAAAAGAAAGAGAGCAGGTAGTTTGCTTCAGTCTGCATTCATACTGTTCTCTCTAGTTCTTTCTCTGAATGTAGATGTCTTTTTCCATCATGAGTCTTTTGGAGTTGTCTTATAACCTTGTATTGCTGAGAAGAGTCCAGTCTATCAACGTGGGTCATCACACATATGTTGTGTCTGTAATTGTGTACAAATTTCTCCTGGTTCTGCTTTTCTCACTCAGCATCAGTTTGCATAAGTCTCTCCAGGTAAATATGAAGTGTGCTCCTCATTTCTTATAGCAAAATAATATCCCATTATATTCACATACCACAACTTGTTTAGCCATTCTCCAATTGATGGACATCCCCTCAATTTCCAAATCTTTGTCACCAAAAGAGCTGCTATAACTATTTTTGTACATATGGGTCTTGTTCCCAATTCTATGATCTCTTTGGGATACAACCCTAGAAATGGTATTACTGGGTCAAAGGGTATGCAATTATTTATAGCCCTTTGGGCATAGTTCCAGATTGCTCTCCAGAATGGTTGAATCAGTTCACAACTCTATCAACAATGCATTAGTGTTCCACTTTTTCCACATCCTCTCCAGCATTTGTTATTTTCTGTTTTGTCATCTTAGCCAATCTGACCAGTGAGATGTGGTATCTCAGAATTGTTTTAATCGGCATTTCTCTTTTAGAGTATTTTTTCATATGCTTATGCTTATATCTTTAATTTCTTCCTCTGAAAACTGCCTGTTCATATCCTTTGACCATTTATCAATTGGGGAATGACTTATAGTCTTATAGATTTGACTAAATTCTCTGTATATTTTAGAAACGAGACCTTTATCAGAGACACTGGTTGTAAAAATTCTTTCCCAATTTCTCACTTCCTAGAGGAAATGTCATTACTAATAATTGGGATCAGGAAAGGTCTTATGGAAAAGGTATTACTTAAATTGGACTTTAAAATGAAACAGGAATTCAGCAGGCAGGGAAGTAGAGTGAGAAAAGTGCAAGCATAAGACAGGGACAATAGGAAAGTTAGATTGTGATATAGGGTATGTAAAGGGGAGTAAAAAGTTAAGTCCTTCTTTAGAAGCCAGTATCAACCTTAGAAGGATCTGGAATACATTTTGAGCTTTAGTTCAAATTACCTTTTCAGTAGGTGGGGATGAAATCATATTGGGTCATCCTCATTCATCACTTTCTCCTGAGGAATGTGAAATTACAAGATGGTTGACAGGCGTGCATGTGTTGTGTGTGTGTTTTGGGGGGAGTCATTGGGTGTTAGCATTTGTTACCATGAAGGTAATCACATTCTTAGTTGTGATCTTGCCATTGGTTGTGATCTTGTCCTCATTAGCAAAGTCATCTAACAACTGACAGCCATTTTGCTCTTCCTTGTAAACCCAAATACCAGAAAACTTTAGTGTCATGCCTGGTTTTGGAAAAAGTTCATCTTTATTTTGGGGGTGTTATTTTCATTAAACAATTGGTATCCAGTTAATAAACTAATACTTAATCATAACACATACATTTAATCTTGTCTTGCCTTTTCCCTATGTTGTTTTCTTCCTAAAATAGAAATTTATTTATTTTTACATGAATTTTTAAGTTGTCTTTCCACTATCCACCCCAATGGAACAATAACAAAAGGAAAATAAACCTTCATCTTAAAATATATATCCCATACTAGCCATTTCTGAAAATGTTTGACTGCCTTTTGTAGGAGATAAATAGCATGTTTCATATTCAGTCTTCTGGACTTTTTGGTTTTGTATTAATCATAGTTCTGAAATTTATCAAAGTTTTTTTCCCCTTTATAATCTCACTGTCATTATATAAATTGTTCCAGTTTTGTTCTCTTCACTCTGCATTATTTCATAGAGGTTTTCTCAGTTTCCAAACATTTTGTTATTTCTTATGGCATAATACTATTCCATTACATTCCAATACCACAATTCATTTAGTAATTATCCAATGGAATACCTTCTTTAATTTTGGATTTTTGACTCCTATAGAAAGAGATGCTATAAATATTTTTACGTGTAGAGGGTCTTTTCCTTCTTCTTTGATCTCTTTGACCTTATAGTGTTCTAGTTAGGTCAAAGAGTATCCACTATTTAGGAACTTTATGATTACTGTTCCAAATTGCTTTCCAGGATGGCTGGACCATTCCACAGCTCCAAGAACAGTACAGTAGTGTGAATTTTCCCCATAGTCTTTCCAACATTTGCCAATTTTCTCTTTTTTTATTCTTTGCTAGTCTAATGGATATAATATCAAAAGCAACATTTTTCATGTAATTGTTGATAGCTTGCATGTTTCCCATGAACACTGACTGTTCCTTTCATTTATCTATTGATACCCATATCATTTTTAGTCACAAAAAGGAAAAGATTTAGAACTAAATGGAATCTTTGAGATCTAGTCCAGCCATTTCTTTTTACAGATGGGGAAACTGAGGACCAGAAGGATGAAGTAACTTGCTCAGGTTTACACAGGAAGTGAGCAATAGGGGCAGCTAGGTGGTGTAGTGAAGAGCAATGGCCCTGGAGCCAACAGGACCTGATTTCAAATCTGACCTCAGACACTTGACACACTTATTAGCAGTGTGACCTTGGGCAAGACACTTAACACCAATTTCCTTTACCCCCTCAAAGAAAAAGAAGTAAGCAATAGGAGTCAAATGAAATATAAGATTCAAACCCAGTCCTCCTCTTTTTCTAAGTCTAGTATTTTTTTCTACTGTAGTCATGATTAGTAATTTTTGCAAATATGTGTTGGTGATGGTAATAAAAGTGATCGAGTTGGGGGGAGTTTAGGATCTTAATGCTACTTATTTTCAGTCAGAAAGATGAAACTGGAAGACTAGAAGGGCCCATAGAAATGATCTAGCCCATTCACTTAATTTTACAGAGAAAAAAATGAAATCCAAAGTAGTGAAATAATTTGCTTAATACTCCACATTGTTTTTGTGTCAGAGCTAGGTGTACGCCCTCACTTGCTGACTCTTGTTTGTGTCATGACTATTTGACAGTTAAATACAATATATTTAACCAAATAAGTAGCATCATGATATGGTGAACTCATTTGGTTTTATACCTTAAATGTAGTCTATTTGGGCCAATTTCCCATTTATGCATGTCTGAGTTAATGGTTCTCATGCTTTTTCTGCCAAGAATCACTTTTGGCACTGGTTGCTATTTTGATAGCATCAGTAGTGGAAAAAAAATCTATGCCAGGTATAAAATGCATTGATTATAATCCTTCACCCTCCTTTTCTCTATTTTATTTTGTTCATTGGGTGGCACATTGTATCTATGCCTCTTCCCTCTCATATAGAAGAAGTGTGTGTATGGGGGAGCATGGGGGTGGGTGGGTTGATGATTCATGCTTCAGACAGTTTTATGGAAGTGTCAAACATGGGGCCAAGTTCCATGTTGAACCTTCCAAGAGTTTTATTGAATAATATGAAAATTGTGACCAGAAGACAGAATTTTGTCTCTCTGTATCTAGGACCGTTCTTTTGTTATATTTGAGAGAAGAAAAAGAATGGTGAAGCCAGGGAGCTTGCGGCCATATGAGGATGTCTCTAAGGCCCTGTGATCCTATGTCAGGGGATTCCCTATGTCCTCAGATGAGAAAATGAAAGGCAACTTTCAAGTGCTTTTTTTTGAGAGTCAGAAATTCTGCAACTTTTCTCCTTACTTCCATTGCCAGTGATAATACATCATGTTGGAAAGGACTGTTTTAATGCTACTATAGAGGTGTGCAGTAAAAATGAAATATTACATTTGATCTATCCCAGCAGGTGCTGTCTCATAGCTTTTCAGAAAGGAATGCTACTATTATATTATTGTCTTGCACTTTCCTTCTAAATTACAGGGAAATGGATTGTCTTTTAATAGATTTGGGATTTTTTCCATGATATGTTTGTGACTGAAGTTCTTCCTAGCTTGAGGGAAAATCATGGAATGTGAATTTTTCAGTCTGGCAACAGAAAATAATATAGTGGGACCATTTGAAAGCCACTAGGGACAAATCGTGGGTATGTCTTTCCGATTATATGGCAGACAGCTGGACAAACTCAATTGACATTACGGAAGGAAAAAGAATCTAATTCCCAACTTGGGTGTATTTTGTCAGTAAGTACAGTAATTACAAATTCTCTGTGTGATCAATACTGTAGATTAAAAAAATTCTTTCAGAGAAAATGTCAAAGTAAAATTTAAGTACACTTCAGGAGATATGCTATCTTATTGGTATAGTGCAGTATATATTTCCATGCCTTAGTGGTTTTCATGGGTGGATATAACTAAAGTAATTTATCACGTGGAAACTAACCCTTTCATCACATTCCCTAGGGAAAAAAAATTATAATGAGCCTCCCTGGATAATAACATGTAGTATGATTCCCCCCAAGTGATATGGGCTATATTCTTCACAAGAGTCTTATGCTAATTGTCATATAAATATATATGTATGTATGTGTATATATATATATATATATATGTATATATGATATAATGGTGGCTTTTCTGTTTCCAAGGGGAACACCAACAGATCATAAGCCCTGGACATCACCTATCTATATGGAAAAGCTTTGAATACAAACAGTAGTGGAATGTCATTTGCCTAGCTAAGTTCAGAGAGACTTATCACCATGTTGGTTTCAGGATGATAATTTTACTTTTTGGTCTCAGCAGCTCACAAGAACATTCTAAGATGCAGAGAGGTTATGCTTTGCATCAGTGGAGGGGGAATCTCCACCATTTAATCACATATACTTGAAGTATTAAAGTTATGTCCTCAGATAACTAATCATCTTGAACTTGGGTAGGAGCCTTCTAAATCACCTTTTTGCTCATGTCTCAAGTATATGATAAGAGTTTAATTTTCATCAAGTCTATGTGCTGGCATTTTATAGAAAATAAACCCAACATATGCCCCAAGAAAGTAAAAGATAGAAAAGCCATATAGATGTATGTACACTACATATGTGTATATATAAATATACATGTATGTATTTAATATATGTATATAAATAAAGACACACATGTGTGTATACATACACATATATATGTTCCTTGAGAGCAGTGACTACCTTTTACCTTTTTTTGTATTCTCATCAATTACAATGGTTCCTGGCACATAGTAGGCACTTGATAAATACTTGTTGACTTGCCTTGAATATATCTCTGGATTTATCTATCTATGAAAATATTTGTAGCAGCACTATCTGTAGTAGCAAAGAACTGAAAAATAGGTAGAAGACTATGAGCGGAGGAATGGGTAAACACTTTATGGTAGATGGGATATTACTATACCATAAGAAATGATGAATATGATTAATTCAGGTAAATGGGGAGATTTATGTGAACTGATGCAAAGTGAAGTGAGCAGAGTCAGGAAAACAATAATCACAACTATAGCGATATAATTAGAAAGAACAACCAAAATGAAACTAAATAGTGTACAATTGTAATATCAAATGTTGAATCCAAAGGAGAGGTGAAAAAAAGTTCTTTCCTCTATCCTTTATACTGGTGAACTATGAGTGTGGAACATGTATGTACTGTCAGATGTTTTGTTTTTTCTGAACTGCTTTTATTCTTATATTTCTTTTTAAATCTTTGTTGCAAGGGGTGACTCTCTGGATAGGGGTACTGAAGAGATAGTTCTAGAAATAAAAGTCATATAAGAACAAAAGATATCAATAACTATTTTAAAGCGCTAAATGTAGAGCTCCAGAAAATAGATTTAGAACATATAAATATTTAGCAGAAAAGACCACTTTTTCTTTCTTTTTTTCCCCACCAGGGTTCCTGGCTGGATGAGTGTCACTCAGCATCAAGCCAACCACTGATGGTTTTAACTGGTGGTTATGTCCTGCTGGGTGACCTGATTCTGACTGACAGCCCAGCATGCCTGTGGTGGGGCTCTCAAGACCCTTGAAGGGTATGGACTTTTCTTCCCTTTCTCCCTGCCAATACAGTACAGGCAGTCTCTCCCTAGTTGTCTAGAGATAGGCAGTCTGGGCTGCTGTTCTGCAAACTTGAGAACAAGAGTGGATGCTTTTGAATTCTAAGACTGCTTTTAAGTAGAGTCTTTACCACCTTTGAAGTGACCATGGAAGAGGAAGAGAATTTTCCAGCTTGGTTTCAAGTGCTATCAATTGGACAATGCCCTGTAGTATCTCAACTGAAGTTCTCCAAGTGCTTTTTTAATGCCCATGTTATATGAACCATGAAAAGCAGGCATTTCATATTTAAGAGAGGCCACCTGGTGTAATGGAAAGAATATTGAATTTGGAGTCAGAGGGTCTTGGTTCAAATCCTTATTCTGATACTGACTACCTTTGTGATTCATTTTTGTGGTCATATTTCCTCATTTAAAAAGGGTATAGGTGATCTTTAAGGCCCCTTCTAAGTCTCAATTGATCAAATAATCTTACTTTATGCGTAAAAGCTGTGAAGGACAAAGATTATTTTGTCTATTGTACTCCATGCATATATATGGAATTGGAAACCATGGCACAATAGAAAGAACCCTGACTCTTAAGAAGAGGACATGGATTCAAATCTCACCTTGCTACTTAGCACCTGTCTGACTTTAGGCAAGGCAAATCAGTTTACCTTTCTGAGTCTCAATTTCCTCTTCTATAAAATGAACTTGTTGGGTTACATGACCACTGAGGTTTATTCTAGCACTATGGTCCTATGAATGTCACACTTTGAATCTAAGTATCCCAGTTTAAAAGAGCCTGAGGACATTTTTCCTCCTTAATTATCCAACTACATCATCATCATCATCATCAAATATTTACTAACTGCTTACTACATTGAAGGCACCATATTAAGACATGGGGATACAAAGGGAGACAAAAATATGCTCCACACCCTCAAATGGCTCACATTCTAATGGGGAAGACTACATGCAAAAAACTATGTATGTACTTAGAAAATATTTATGTGCACATGTACATATACACACATGTAGACTGTGCATTCACTAAAGTTCTACATAATGGTTCACCATATATATGAATATATGTACATGTGTCTAGACACATATGTGGTTAAGAGCACTGGATTTAGAGTAAGGAAGATCTGAATTCAGGTGCTGCTTCAGAAAATTGCTAGCTATATGACCTTCTACTGTCATTTAGATGCCCTCAGTTTCATTTTCCTCGTCTGCAAAATGGAAAGAATAGTAGTGCCTACTACCCAGAGCTATTGTGAGCATCTAATGAGATAACACACGTACAGTACTTTGCAAAGCTTTAAATGTTACATACATTCTACTTACCCCCCAGTTCTCAGTTTATCTAAGGCACAATCATTCAGTGATTAAAGTCAAGGTAAGAATTGAGGCGAAAGATGGCCTAGCTTGAATTCAAAAAAGAATCAGTCTAGGAGGGGAAGACACTCAAGAGTTTCAGGGAGAGGTATGATAAAAATAAAAGATTAGCTGGCTACATGGTGAAGATTCAAGATGATATAGGAAGGTAGCCAGCACACCCCCTCTGGTGTTCTCTGCATTTCAAGAGAAACAGAGGAAGGTATCTAGCACATTGGATTTACTCCTTGTGGCAAATCTGGGGGAGGACATTGACAAAATGGCAAGTGTGCATGACTTGTGATTTGCATCATTGAAGATAACATCCAAATTGATATCAAAAGGTCAGCTGGAGTTGAATCTTTTGACTACAGATAATATGTGCAATCAGTTATTTCCTATATGCCATCACTACCTGTGTGATTATAGGCCAGTCACATAACTACTTTCAGCTGCAGTATCCTCATTTTCAAAGTAAGAGGATTGTACTAGATGACCCCTAAGGTTGCTTCCAGTTCTAAGTTTTATCAGTCTAGGGACTTTGATACTCTGAATGCTCTTTTATCTCATTAGTGAGGGGGAATTCTCTCTACAGATGCAGCTTGCATACCTGTTGCACTTTCTTATACTATATGTCTGACATCTGTATTTTACCATAATTCTTCTATCAAACATAGTGGGGGCCTTACGCTGGGGGGTGGTTTTTTTGAAGCTAGAAGGTATCCATGTGAGGAATCATTAATATATTAGAGTTATCTCCTGGCTCACAGGTTTTTATAACAGGATTTTGGATCAGTTATCAGCTAAGTCAGTGACAGTGGACACACCTGTATTTCAAGGAAGGCTTTGTTGTTCTGGGTAATGTGCTTTTGTGTGGAATAAAACTGTCATTATTTGTAACCAAAGGCATAAATTAGAGGGTAGCACAAACTATTAAAAAAAAGTTTTACCGGTGCCTTTTTTTTTCTATATCACATTCAATTCCAAATATTCCACACCTATTGAATTCTTCCTAGAAATATAGGAGAGAAAAAAGATAAACAGCATAAACCAAAACAGTGAGTATATCTGAGAGGGAATAATGCATCCTTCATCTGCTAGCCCCTCACCTATACCACCACTGAGAGGAGGGAGCTAGTGTTATATCATCTGTTCTCCAGTAGCCCCTGCCATTTCCAAACGCTCATACAAATTGGCAAATAAGTAATTGAAAAAGTCACTGGACTTTGGCCAGAGATACTTGTAGATGGTGGTATTTTTATACTCCATGAATCACTCCAACAGCAATTTTTGAAGCCTATTAGAACCTTGTAGACTAACACTTTCCAATTTTTAAACGTCACAATGTTTTTTTCTGTAAACAAAAAAGCCAAAGTCTGGCTGTCTGAGATATATCTAATGATTGAAATGTCCTGAAGACATTTCTGTTGAATTAGAAAAAAATTTAACAGCAAGAATATTTTCTAAATTATTATAGAAAGATTATAATTATAGAAATTATAACAAAATGTAGTCAATGTCTTCAAATATAGTTTTGGAAAAAATTATTGGGTTATTCCTGCATTTATTGCTATTAGGATAAAGGAAAAGATCAGCAGTTCTGTTTAGCTCTTTTTCAATAGCAGAATTACCCAGGAAGGAGCCCTTTTACCCCCACATATTTGGTCTGGCTGCTTTAAGCCAGTGAAGCCAAGATAATATGATAAACTGGCCTGCGCATTCAATCTTATCTCATCAAGACTGCACAAGAACTGACACTTTCCGATAATATGGCTTGATGCTCTGATTGCAAATTGGTCCTGAGTAGCTAAACTGTTTTGCAATTTCAGTCACAGAGAAGCTGTACTTTCATTCTACACAGAGTCATTAGTGGTGCTACTGTTCTAAGGCATGCGTGGGAAATCTATTTCTTGTTCTATCCTCTTGTTTAATAGCATAATGTACAGGGAAATTCATTTTCCATGAAACAAATGCAATTCATTATGCACAACATGAAGAACAGGATCTTTTCCCCCATACGTAGGTTAAAGTTAGCCCTTTTTTTACTCAACTAGAGGCGAATGGACAATAATTTTAGAAAGAAAAAAATTCATTTTGGAATGCAGCTCAGCGTTTTGTGTGTGTGCATGCGCGCATGTGTGTGTGTTTCCATTCTGCCTGAGGAAATGAGTACAACTTAAAAATCAATCAGTTGATCACTAAATACAAGTGTCAAGTGTGGGTGTAATGAACACCTCTTATGTGGCCGGCATGATGCTATACAAGGAGTAGCGGTACCAACGTGGTTCTTGCCCTCAAGGAACTTTCCATCCAGTAAGGCAAAATAGCACATACATAAGGGAGAATGATAAATATTATATTAATGATAATAGTATTTCTGTAGTGCTTTAACATTTGTAATGTTCTTTCCTCACAGTCCTACAGTTATGAGTATTATTATCTCCATTTTATAAAAAATGATATTGAGCCTGAGAGGTTAAATCAAACAACAAGAAGCACTTTAAGTGCCTAATGGGCACTGCGCTAACCCCAGGGGATACACATATAAAAGTATAAAATTCCCTACCCTCAAGGAGCTCATCCCACCAGAGCCATGCAAAACATATTGGGGAATATTGCCCAAGAAAAAGAACTTTGGTTGAGAAGTTGCAGGGATTTTGAATGGAACCATAGGACAATGGTTATTCTACCCGTCCCAGTAGCAATGGTATTATTAAATTGATTACTATTCCCTAAGCAAAAGGTGAAGAGAAGAAGCAGACATGGAGATAGTGGAGCAGGTGCATGCTTGGTGGCAGGGAAGATGGTAAGATACTAGGTCATCTAGACCTTGGTGTTGTGGTAGACAGCTGAATGAAAGCAAGCATGGTTTGGGATTCTGAGATAAGCTAAATATAAGAGGCTTAGGGGAGAATTGACACGTTTGCTTTTGAATCCAGCTATCCTGACCCCAGGATGAATTCCAAAGCTGATTGGATAACTTGCTCATAGTCATATAACGAATAAATGTCAAATCCAGAAAATCTGGGAGACAATTGAAGCCAGACAACTTCACCTTCAGTTTCCTGTTCTTGTGGGTACATTATGTAGGGTACAATAATTCAATCATTTATGCATTCACCATTGTGAACAACCATTTTCTCCATCTTGTCTACAATATCATAAAATACATTGTTAAATGCCTTGCTGGAAATTGGATATACTAAATGCATACCATTCCCTATTACTGTCATTATAGTGATCCATCCAAAAAGGAAATTAGGTTAATTTGAGATTATTTTAACGGGAAGCCCTGACTGGCTTTCAGTGATCACTGGTTTTTAATATTAATTATTTCAAACTCTAACTGTTTAGTCTGATAGAATTCTCCCGTTTTCTAATTTAGAAAGATAAAGTTACTTCAGTAAATTCAATTCAACTCAACTTGGCAAATCTACTATTTTACATACCTTCTATATTGAAAACAATGTATTTCTATTTTTATATCTAACTCTGAAAAGGAAAACACCAAAGTCTTACAAAATAAGGTAAAAATAAATCTATAACAGATCTAATGATTATCAATGCCTTCTTTGTTGAGTATAACTGTGAAAAAATGTATGTAGAGATATACTGTAAATAGCAATGATATTTTTATGTGAGTTAGCAAATTAATAGATTCTATGTGGGAGGATTGTTCTCAGAATATACAGTAAGTTAGTACATTAGTCATTCTTTGCATCTTCATTTCTTTATAGGAAAGATAGAACATAGGGAAGACCAGAGAGATTCATCAATTGGAATATTCCAAATATAATATTTACTATATATGACAGATCCTGAGTAAGAGAAGTTATTCCACAGAGAAGTATTTTTATTTCTAGATAAATAGTTGTGCTTATCCTTGGTTAATTGTGTAGGAGGAACTCAGCATGTGTATAATGTCTTATAATTTATATTCATTTTATAATATACAAAGCACTTTCCAATGCATCATATCATTTGTTCCTCTTAGCAGCCTTAAGTGGTAGTCAATTCAGGTATTATTTTTCCCATTTTACAGATGGGGAGACTAATGTTCAGACATTCAAATTACCGTAGCTAGTCAGTGCCACAGTTGGAATTTGTAGCTAGGTCTTCTAATTTCAAATTCAGTGCACTCTCCATTACACTTCCATCTTCTTAAAATGATGGTTTTCAAGGAAAGATCATTATGTTCCATGATATATACAATGCACTGTGGAAATACAGGGTCTATGCATGGTGGGGGTAATTTTTAAAAATAGATCTTTAAATGGGAAGTGCCATATTCTGTGGCTGCTGTGAAATCTTTGGGAGTGGGGATCTTTTCTCATGTGGTATATTTTATTTTGATTATAGTTTTAAAAATGTTTTATTGATGCATTTTGTCTTTTACAGCACAATCATTTTCAGAATATTGCCTTACGCCCATTGAACTTTCCCTTGTTACAACGAAAAACAGGTGAACAAAACTGATTGAAATAGTGACCGCAACTGACAGTATGTGGACTATAATATAGTCCCTCATCTTTCTACCAAGAGAAAGGATGTATGTTTTTTTTTTTTGAGGGGGGAAGCAAGGCAATTGGGGTTAAGTGACTTGCTCAAGGTCACACAACTAGCAAGTGATAACTGTCTGAGGCTGAATTTGAACTCAGGTCCTCCTGTCTTCAGGGCTGGTGCTCTATTCACTGGACCACCTAGTAGCCCCACTTTTCCCCTTGCTTTCAAAAATAATTTATTGCAGGATCTGTGTTTCATTATAGATGCTGTTTTAGAGCACTGATTGTTCACTGCAATGAATCTGAGTTCAGTTGTCTTTTTACAATTGCTTTTGTTTCCTGTGGCATATTCTTTGGAATGTTAAAATAACAAATTCTGCCTTGGTTCTTTGGGATAATGTGACATTTCTTCATTCTATATGCCCTAGCACTTACGTATATAGGTTGGATTACAGGGTCTTTCTAGAAAATATGTGCATGACTCAGTAATCACTATATTTATTTGTATTGAAAATTATGGATTATAACACAGCATAAGCAAGTGCTTATAGCTTCACTTGTGAGAACAGTGAGTGACATACTAATATACATTTGTTTCTACTTTTTGTATTAGACAGCTATATTCTAGGTACCAAATACCTTGATCTTAAACTTGGTGTGTAATTCAAAAATGGTTATAGATGATGATGGATTTATTTTTTGGAAAGACATATTTGACATATTTGCATCTCATAATATCTTACATTTCTCAACAATAAAGCTTTATTAAAAAGCTCATGTAAATTATGTAATTCAACTATTTTGAATATCTGCTCTTTCAAACTCCGTATCACTCTGAGTACAATTATATCATATGATGAATATACATCATATAAACTATGGTTTTATTACCCAATGGGATAACAGGATTATCACACTTCGGGTAATATTTGTAAATGTCTTATCAATACTAAAAATTACGTAGAATACATATACATGTTGTGATATGAGTATATATATATATATCACATACATATACACACTTTCTCACTGAAACAGTTTATTAGTTTGCTCTTTGTTCATAAGTTTGATTTTGTTTGTCTGTCAGGTGTGTAAGCTCCTTCCATCCATGCAGATTAATAACTGATCTGTAATTTATAGTCTTAGAGAGCTACTTGAGGTACACTGAGACATTAAGTGGTTTGTGTATTGTCACTTAGCTACTATATGTAAAGAGACAGAACCTGAACCCAGGCTGGTTCACTCTCCAGTAAGTAATGCTGTGTCACACTTGTTTCTATATAACTTTTTTTAAATGTCCTTATGACTTTTTCATGAATTCCATGTTTTCCTTACCAGACAGTTATAGAATTTTTATGAGATATTTTTCATCTCTGAGCCTTAATTTCCTCAACGGAAAAAGAGCGGGCCAGAGTACAGGAGCTCTAAGGTCTCTTTCCTGGAATAACATTTTGTGAGCACATGGTTCTAAATTATAAGCCCATTGATAGCTGGAGCTGCTTCTTTTTTATTTCACTATTACTCCTCTCCCTCCACCCCGATAGACACTCAGATATACAGACAGACAGACAGACAGATACACACACACTTTTCTTGGAGAGGTAACATAAAGTAGTAGAAAGAATCCTGGATTAGGAGGCCTAGGTTTGAGAAGCAGATCTACTATGTAATAGCTGTACAACTGTGAACAAGTGACTTAAGCTCTTTTGACTTCAGGTTGCTTATCTTTAAAATTAGGGCATAAATATGTGATCTATCTGTTTCATAAGACCTTGTGAGAAAAGGGTTCTATAAACTGAACAACACTATTAAATGACTCTATTAAATGACTTCTTTCTTCTTCTTCTTCTTCTCCTTCTTTTTCTTCTTCTTTTCTTCTCCTTGTTCTTGTTCTTCTTGTTCTTGTTCTTCTTGTTCTTGTTCTTGTTCTTCTTCTTGTTCTTGTTCTTCTTCTTCTTCTTCTTCTTCTTCTTCTTCTTCTTCTTCTTTTTCTTCTTCTTCTTCTTCTTCTTCTTCTTCTTCTTCTTCTTCTTCTTCTTCTTCTTCTTCTTCTATCACCTAGTAAAGGACTCTTTACAAACAGTGAGAACTCCATCTACTATATTAACTGACTTTTTTTTTTAACACAGTTTGTATATGAAAAAGGAATTTAAAGATTCTTTAATAACCTATACATTTTTAAATTTTTGATCTATATACTTATAGCTTCATGGTGTAGGAGGAGGGGAGGTCATAAGATTTGTTACTTCTGGATTTGCATATGAAAAGTGAGTCTACCCATGAGGAAATACCTCTTATCCTTTCTGACACATGCCAGAGCAAGAGAGGACTAATTAAAAGGGCTGGAGCGACAGGATCATTGCACACAGCCAGAAATGGAGAAAAGAAAGGAAATAGATATCTCCTGTACTCCCTATCACCCAGCACAGAGGAGTAGGAGGAATGAGGTGACATGAGGCTGAATGGAGTTGCAAAGAGCTGTATGATAATTATGAAAATAATTACAGTGCATTGTATTGTATTGGTCTCTAGTTATGTAGCATGGCACCAGTGACAAAAAAAGCAGTATTAAATATATTCGTTCCCTACTTTGTCGATTTAAAATAATAACTCCATTCCATAATGGTCTTTCTTTTTTTCCTAATAAAGGGAAGAGGATGTAGCTTTTATAATGTGTGTAGATACCTGTAAGATTATTGATTCCGCAAGGCTGAATCTCACATCAACAGCCATTGCTGAGATGCCTTGTTACAATTAATGTATTTGTCATTATTTTTACCACAGATGATGTCCCTTTAACAGCGGCTCTCATGCTCCTAGATCTGGTCTCTTTTTCAGAGATGCATTTTTGGTCTAGCACAGCTCCACTTACAGTGCTGAAAACTAGATCTGATCAATAAGGGCCTCTATTCGTAAATGCAGACACAAGCCCACCTTACATTCTTAGCCTGGCCACCTCTGCACTCTACTAGAATAGTTATTAACCTCTGTCTGTCAAAGCTGAGAATTAGCCAACATGGTAGGAGGCAGCGTCTCTACATTTCCATGAAGTTGGCAGGTTTTCTTTGTGATTCACTATTAGATGCTACTGTATCTCAGAGAAAAATTTTATTAACTTAATTTTCTGAAATTGCAGGCTGTGCAAGACACAAAATCAGTCTGTCTCCTGGCTAGTAAACAAATTTATTATCACACAAATGAGATAAGCAACTTACTGTACATGAACTGGATCACATAAACCGTGTAAATAGCATTATTATACCAATCTACTATGCAACAGTTTATTTTGTTCCTTCTTGTTTGGACTGTTCCAAGGACCTCTGCTAAGAGAATAATAGAACTATCAGACCTTTCAAGTGTAACATTATATAACAAAGCAATTTATCTTAGAGTCACTGACTTGTGTGGGAAAAACACACTCTGTCATCATTGTATGTCAATATTGTAATAAGGGGGCAGCTGTAGCATAGTGGAAAGGCCCCTGGATTTAGAGTCCTGAGGATCTGGGTTTGATACCTAGTTCAGTCGCTTACTAGCTCTATGTGTGACCTTGATCATGTCACTTAACACCTAAGAACCTAAGTTTTTACATCTGTAAATGGGAGAAGGAGAGAAAGGAAGGGACTAAAAATTTATATAACATCTGTTATGTGCCAGGTGCTGTGCTAATAATATATTTTTTTGATGCTCATAACAACTTGAAAAGGTAGATACTGTTACTAACCCCATTTTATATTTGAGGAACTGAGGCAGAGATTAAGTGATTTTCCCAACATCACACAGCTAATAAGAGTCTGTGGTTATATTTGGACTCAGGCATTCCTGACTCTAGGCCCAATTTTCTATCAACTGTAACACCTAGCTGTCCAGAATTTGGAACATAATCAGATAGAAAATACAGATTTGGGGAAATAATCTCAGTCTTATCTAACTTGTAAGGCTTTGCCAGTTTCAAATGAACTTTAGTAATATATTTTTTAAACTTTAAGGAGCTATAGGGACGTCAGATTATTAGGAGGTATGTGGAATCATGAGACTTGAATTCAAATATCAGCATTGCCATTTACTGTAGGTATCCTTTGACTCTATGTCTGTATACACACATATATTTATGTACACACATATGTGCATATATACATATACATATGTATGTGTCCATGCGCATGTATATATAAATACGAATAATCCTATCACATATATTTGTGTGTTAACATGCATATATATGTAAGTGCACATATATTTATGTGCGTATGTGTATGTACATATGGTACACATATACATGCACGTGCATGTATGTATATATACACATGTGTATAGATATGGATATGTTTTAACTTCTTTGGGTCTAGGTGTCTTCAGCTATAAAATAAGAGGGTTAGATTAGATGACCTCATAGGTCCCTTCCAACTCTTTGTCTATGATTCTTTCATCCTAGGGTATAGATGGTACTGGTCAAAGCAGCAAGGATGGGGTCATAGGTTAGTTATGTATGTGCACTGTTACTTTTTTAATAATAGAAACTTCCTCATTAGACCTTGAGCTCCTTGAGAGTAGGGGCAAGTTTTTTGCCTTTCTTCATAGACTCTTTGGGTCCCAAGGGAATTTTAGTATTCCTTTGTGTCCCCCTGTGCTTAGTACACTGCCTGGAACATTACTTTTTGACTTTACTTGTAGTAATAACAACCACAATAATAGCAGTAATATGTTTTTTTCTCATACTGGGGGATTCCATAAAAAATGTCACAATGGGAACATCAGAAAGTCTTCAGTCATTATCAAGGTTTTTCCCAATCCTTCAGTAGCAAAGGATGTATCCAAATTTTATTTTCTCCATGGATAAGTTGTTTTGTGGCTGTTATAAAAGCTCCTTGTCTAGGGTAATATTTTTAATTGCATGAACAGGAGAAACAGACGGGTAATAAAATTTGAACCCAATCACTTCAAATTAAAAATGATAACTGTTTGTTGCTCCTTTGTTCATGCTCTCTTATTGTCCTTGGCATTTATAACTCTCCTATTGCACAGTCACAGATACCTTTGTGTATAAAGAGAGGTGGTTCATCAACAGTGCCCCTATCCTAGAAGCTCAGAGCAGTTTGCAGATATGTCTTTCCCCATTCACAGCATCCTTGGGAAGTAGGCCAAGGGGAGAAGTGTTAATTCCTATTAAACAATGAAGAAGAAGTCAACACTAAAAGATAGAATGAATCCTTTAAGGTCCTAGTTGAATTGGGTCAGAATTATATATCATCTCTGACCCAGTATATCAACAAACAGTTCATTCCAAAGGCCACATGAGCAATGGCATTTAGTCAACTTGCCTCAACTCAAACAAGTTGGGACCTCAAACATGACTCCTATATGTAGAGCAAGTGATGTTTTTAGATGTGTGCATCTGTCAGTCATTTTTTTCCATAGTGAATGAAGCCTTGACAACAGCAGGCCATTCTCAGCTGGCTCCATCAGAACACTAAGTGTAGACTGTGTAGACTCTTCAATGTGAGTCTACAATAAGTTATAAGAATATGATGATTGAGTCTTGTCTTGGGGATTTGTACTCCAAGATTCTATAAAAACATGTAATTTTAGTGCTGGGGAGGACATCGGGACATACAGGAGAATGACAAATCTGGAAAGGTCATTAGGTTCAGAGCATCATAAATCCTGAGATGGAAGAGTCTCAGAATTGCTCTAGTCCAGTCCCATGAAGACCAGACTTTACAAGACTTGTCCAGGTGCACATAGGTAGGAAATAGGAGAGGTGTGTTTTAAACCCCAGTCCTCTGACTCCAAATCCATTGCGCTTTCCGCTGCCTTAGAACACAAATGTCAGAGCTGGAAAAAGTTTAGAATTCTAAGTATCACCATACATTGGCGCTGGCTTTCCTCCATGCTGGGAATTTTCTCCCACTTTAGTTCCTATGCCCTGGCTTCCCTGGCTTCCTTCAAATATCTACTAAAATCCTACCTGCAAGAAAGTTTTCCTGGTCCCCCTTACGACTAGTGCTTTCCTTCTGAAATTACCACCTATTTATCAGACAGATTGATAGACAGACAGACAGATAGATAGACAGAAAAATAGATAGACAGACAGAGACAGACAGACAGACAGATAGATAGATAGATAGATAGATAGATAGATAGATAGATGATAGATAGATATAGACATAATGTTTAAATGCTATCTCTTCTGTTAGAATGTGAGCTCCTTAAGGACAGGGGCTGTTTGTGATTCTCTTATCCTCAGTGCTTGCCAAAGTACCTGGAACTTAGTAGACACTTACAAGAAATGCTTGTTGATTTGACTTGACTCTCAGAACCGGAAGATACCTTGACATGTAGAATGTCAGAGCTGGAAGGGATCTAGAACATAGAATATAGGAGATGGAAAAGACCTTAGGACATAAAATGTTGGGATGTAGAATATTGATAAGTGGCTATCAGGGACTGTGAGATCTAATCCAACCCTCCTCATTTTATAGATGAGGAAACTGAGGCTGAGGAGTTGAAGCGATCCCAACATCACACATCTTATTACATGCACCTTCTCTCCCTAAAAAAAATACCATCATTATTCAAAGTCAGTCCATTCAGTTTCTTGAAAGAGACTTGAATGGAAATTATTCCCAACATTTAGATTAATTCTGATCTATTAGTAGCCCCCAGCACATGCTCCCAAAGGGACAGCCTGTTTTTTATGTTTGCAGCTCAACTCTAGCTTCCTGATTACTCTATCCTAAAATTTCAGAGAAAACAAAGGAACAACATAATGGGGTCATATCTTTATGTTCTTTTCAAAACCTTGTGGATGTTCACCGTTGAAACTTTGTTAAAGTTGGTGGGTTTGATTTTACTGGTTTAGAGAAAGTATAAGTACAGATTTGTATTTCACGTGACTTAGGTAGACTTCTTTTTCCTATTACATTTGATTCTAGAAGTCTAACTGCTTTCTCTTTAATTTTTCACTTCATTTTCTTCAGTGCAGTTGGTGGTCAGTTCAGTGTGGCCCATAGAGGGAAAATACTGTATCATCTGTGGTTGAAAATCTTTCCAAGATGTAACACACCTACAAATTCATCTGGAAGTTAAAGTGCTCATTTTGGCCTGACCTACTTAGAGATTTGCCTTGGTTGAACGAAGATTTGCAGTACTGTAGCCAAAAGGTTGATGTTAATATTTCAATTCTTTGTGATAAAGAGTTACTACAAGTGAGACTCAGCAGAATGGGATAGAGTGTTCCCACATTATGAAGATGCACAATCATGGTTTATCTTTGTATTTTTCGGGTATCCATAGCCCAAGTTCTGGAAATTCAGAAGCATCTTCGCATACTTGTACCCATTTATTGGTCTTTGAAATTTTATTATTGTTTAGTTGTTTCAGTAGTGTCCAAGTCCGCATGAATTCTTTTGGGGGTTTTCTTGTCAAAGGTACTGGAGTGGTTTGTCATTTCCTTCTCTAGCTTATTTTATGCTTGAGGAAACTGAGGCAGACAGTATAAAGTGATTTACCCAGGTTCACACAGCTGGTAAATATCTGAGGCTGGATTTTAACTCGTGTCTTCCTGACTCCAGGCCTGGCATTCTATCCACTGCACCACCTAGCAGTCATTCAGGGAATGATCACTATTGTTTACATTCTCTTTGGACATACAAATCAATATTATACTGGCACATTCTGCTGACATCATTAAATGGTTTTGTGAAAATACATTGTTAGGTGAAATTATGTTATAGGGAGCAGTTTGTTCAATGGGATCAGTGTTAAGTTGGTGTCAAAGGCAGCAGCTGCCCAAGGTCAAAATTTAATAGAAGAGTGTCAGGCTGCTGCAGTAGCTTCAGAATAAAAAAAGGCAACAGGCAAGTCATCTAGAGTGCAAACTTAGAGCTCCTCTCTGCTCTCTCTCTCTCCATTTTTTTGCTTTCTTGCAGACCATTGCTTTGATCTGCTGACTTGCTTTTGGCTCTGACCTTCTGCTAAGTTTGACCTTCTGCTGAGTCTATATCATTTCAGTTATCCACTCGAATCCTCTTGAATGGTGCCATAGATCTCAACTGGCTTTTAGACACAGTACTCTTGCTTCTGTTTACTGATTATCACATATGACTTATTAGTTCAAATCATTTAGATTTTGAAGTTATTTTAAAGTTCTACCTTCATTTTACAGATGAGAAAACTTAGGTCCAGGGAGGTGACTTGCCATCATAGATTCAGAGCTAGAAGGAACCTCCAGCATCCCCTCAAGCTATATTCTCCTATGTGACTTTCCCTTTGCATCCAAACTTCCAGAAAAAGCTAAAACTTGTTTCCTCCTGTTTCTCTCACTCTTCAAGACTTTGCAATTTCGTTTTTGATGTCATCAGTCAACTGAAACTACTTTCTCCCTAGTTTCCATTGATCTCTAATTGCTAAAATCTGACAGCATTTTCTTGATTTTTATCACTCTTGACCTCTCTGCAACATTTGCTACTTTTGACCACCTTCTTCTTTGGGTTTTCATGAAAGTTTTCCTCTGATTTATCCTATTCCTCTTTCTCAGTCTCTTTTCTTGGTTCATCATATATATCATGTCCCCCCTAAGCAAGTGTTCCCTGAGGATCTATTCTATACTGTCTTATCTTTTTTCTGTTTACTCTCTTATTTGGTGACTTCATTAGCTGACATGAGTTTAATGATCATCTCTATGCAAATGATTTCCTAAAGATCCAGTCCTAATCTCTCTCCTGAGCTCCAGTCCCACATAACCAGCTTGTCTGTTGGACATTGCAAACTGTATTCCACATACACATCTCAAAATCAACATGTCCAAAACAGAACTTGGTGTCTTTACTCTCAACCCCAGCCCTTTTTTCAAACTTCCTGACATCAGTCAAGGGCAACACCATCCTTTCAGCTTCTTGTTCTCCTTCACTTTCCCTCACATCATTTATACAGTTAATTGTCAAATCTTGTCATTTTTGCCCCTATAACATCTTTTACACTTGACCTCTTAACCCACAAAATTACCACCTTAGTACAGGCCTTTATTACTTCTCTCTTGTACAATTGTGATAGCTTCCTAATTTGTCTCCCTGTCACAAGTTTATCCTCTAGACAATTATAAAATCGCCAAATTGTCTTGCCTAATTTGTGTAGGTTTGGCCATATTATTTCTCTACCCAATAAACTCCAATAATTTCCTGTTGCCTTGAGGATAAAATGTAAATTCCTCTTCCTGGCATATAATGCTTCTCCCAAACTAGCCCCAACCTACCTTTGTAACCTCAATATACATTATTCTTCTTCCTAAACTTCATGGATCAGCTAAATTATTCTTCTTACTGTTTCATATGAAAAATGTTACCATCCCCTATGTCTATGTCTTTCCACTGAGGGGGCTACATGCCTGGGATTCACTTCCTCTTCCCCTCTACTTTCTAGAATCTCTTTTAATATTCTATAAGGCTTACCTCCTATACGAAGGTTTTCCTGACCTTTCATTTCCTTGACCAAAGTTGATTTGTACTGATTTTTTATGCATTCTGTATCTACCTACATGTTGACTACCCTATTAGAATGTAAGCCCTTTGAGGTGAAGGGAAATATCATTTTTGCCTTTATGTTGCCAGCACCCAGCACAGTGTGTTTAATAAATCATTGTTGATTTGGTTGATCTTTGAAGCCATTTTGTTAGGATTTTCATCCAATCGGCTTCTCTTAATCCCAATATAATTTCCTTCCATGTTTGTCTTTCATATTAATTCAAGTTTCTGTCAAATTTATGGTTTCCAATTTGTAATTCCCAGGCTATCTTCTCTCCTGCCTTGGGTGGTTTTCTTAGACCAAACACTGTAAATGTTCCACACAGCTGAGTTAAACAATGTTTTAACAGGAGTTTGTGACATTTTACAACAGGATTTGGTTGTATATTATTAATGGTTGTATTTCTCAGTGGTGTTGGAGGAGACTGTGCTACAGGGGGCATGCTAATATTACGTATATTGCTACTAAAACACAAACATGGAATGATGTCTAGAAGTGGGGAAGAACAATCAGAAAATTTGTTAGTGACCTGTTTACACATCTAGAGCTAAGTTTTGACTTTACCCTTTTCTCTCTCTCTCTCTTTTTTTTTAAGCAATTGGGGTTAAGTAACTTGCTCAAGGTTATACAGCCAGTTATTATTTCTGGGTGTGGTGCTGAGTATCTGAGCCCGGATTTGATCCAGGTGATCCCAACACTGGAGCCGGTGCTCTTACTCGCTGAGCCACTTGGCCGCCCCTAAGCAATTGGGGTTAAGTAACTTGCTCAAGGTTACACGGCCAGGTGTTTCTGGGTGGGTGCTAAGTGTCTGAGCCCGGGATTCAATCTCCAGGTCTTCTCAACACTGGAGCCGGTGCTCTTACTCGCTGTGCTACTTGGCCGCCCCTTCTCTCTTTTCTTTTGGACAGCTCTTCCTCTCCTGCAGTGTTATTTCCTCTATACAGATGACTGCCAAACCTCTATCTTCTATCCTGTCTCACAGTCTTTTTTTTTGTTTGTTTGTTTTAACTCCCTACACAACATAACCACTTGGTCATTATATTCCACTCAAACTTTATGTTTGTCATATATATCACTATCACCATAGGCCTTTGAACATGAAGGAAGAACAGCTCACCTTAATTCTCCATATCTAATCTATTTCCAAGGTATCTTGATTTTTCTTTCAAAATTTTTCTCAGCTTTGTTCCTTTATTTCTCACTGTGACTACCCTAGGCCAGCTCTTCATCACCTCAACCCTTGAATTAGTGCTAAAAGTTCAACTCAACTCATTTCAATTCATCCAACATGCATTGAAAAACATTAGCTGTTTATTCATTCATTCGACAGCAGTTACTAAGGACATACTATGTTCAAACTGAGACAATAGTGACCTCTCCTCAAAATCAGGATCATCAGGTTTCAATTCGTGCCTCTAACACATACTAGCTATGTGATCATGAGAAAATCATTTAATCTCTTAGGCCATTCTCTAAGACTCTACGATACAGAAGAACTTTAGATCTGCATTAACAGAGCCTTTGTTCAACTGGGAATTCTTAACACCAATGAAAGCAAAGGTCTGAATGAAACATAACGTATGAAGAAAGCACTGTGCTAGGCACTTGGGGAGATGCAAAGATAATGAACATAATTTGTATAAAGTACTATGCAAAGTACTTAACCTCTTGATTTCTAGTTTTCTCCCTTCTAGAACATTTCTTGGGAGACTCATCTACTTCAGGCATTGATTTGTTTTTTTCATTCCACAGTTCAAAGTCTCACAATGGTACTCAGCTACATCATCTAAATTTTGTTGACTTACGACTTTGCTTAATGTTTCTTTCTGGTGATATTAGCCTCTGATCAGGTTGTAGCTGTGACATACATTCACAGTATAGAATCATAGAAGGTTAAAACCAGAAAGGACTTTAGGAGTGAGTTTAGTTCTTCTCTGTTACCATGTTACAATGATGAAAATGAGGACCTGAGATAGGAAATGACTAGTGAAAAGAGTCACATTGCATATTCTTTCCACTTTATAATGCTGTGTTTCATTGATGAAGCCTTGTAAACTTGTGGCACCAATGTCAAAGGTAGACCATACAGTGATTTAAAGTGGCAGAGACTGGGTTAGCCCTTGGTAAGAATGCACAATAAGCAGTTTACCTTTGATGGTCTTACCCCTTCACCAACAGTGTCCCCTTATTACCTCTTGACATCCCTTAAACCTTCTTTCCTGCTTTCAGCTCATCACCTAAGCTCCAATGAAGTGTTAAGGGATAATTAAGGAATTAGGTGATATTAGATTAAAGCCTGACTGCTTCCCTTTTTCTATTCACATATAGAATAAGATGAATGATAAAGTTGTAAGGGACCTCAGGGAATTCTTTCAATATATTTTATTGATGTTTGGGGTTTGTTGTTGTGGTTGTTGTTTTTTGCTTTTTCAGAGAGTGAAGGCATGGCAATTGGGGTTAAGTGACTTTCCCAAGGTCACATGGCTAGTAAGTATTAAGTGTTTGAGGCTGGATTTGAACTCAGCTCCTCCTGACTCTATTCACTCTATTCATATGCTCTATTCACTGAGCCACCTAGCTGCCCCCCCTTTTTTCCTTTTTACATCACTGTTAGTTCCCAATAACTGTTCTCCTCCCCCTTATAGAACACTTCCTTCTAATGAATACTACTTAATTAAAATAAATTGAAATATTAGCCATATCTGAAAATGTATACCTCACTCTGCACCTAAAGCTATTCCCTCTCTGCTGAGAGTTAGGAGATATGTCTGACCTGCAACCCTCTAACATATCCATTTACCATGGTGACTTGGTGAATAGTTTTTAAGTCTTTTAATGTTTTCCTTTAGTTACTGTGGTGAGTAGAAAAATCGTTCTCCTGATTTTGCTTACTTCATTCTGTATCGCTTACTGTAAGTCTTCCCATGTTTCTCTGAATGCATTGGATTTGTAATTTCTTTTGGCATAAGAGTATATGGCTATATTAATATGCTTAATGATTTTCTAACCAGTAGGCACCCACTAATCTTAGGTACTTTTAAACAGGGCAAAAGTTTAAGGAATGAAGTCCTAGTGATGAATGACCTCACTATAAGAGACAAGATAGGATCTAATAGGTTATACTCCCTTTCTTTGTGACTGTCATTGACCATCACTGGCAAGACCTGGGGGGGTAGAATGAACTTGAAGAGTTCACCAGACAAGTATCTCTGAAAATGGGCTCTAATGAGACATCTTGTGCCACTACATCATTTTTTTAGGGGACTGCTCTTCACAAGGCTTCCAAGTCTTCCCCTTCCTCCTTGCCTTCCTTTGTTCCCCATCTGAGAAAATGAATCAAAACAAACATGTTGTGGAGACTCTACCACTAACTGCGTGAACTTGGGCAGTAATAATTGACATTAATCTATTCCTTATGATTGGCAAAGCCCTTTACACACATTATCTCATATGAACCTTAAGAAAACCTTGTGAGATACCTCCATTTTCTAGATGGGGAAACCGAGATTCAAGACATGTTAAGTAATTCCTCTTTGGGTTCATGGCTAGTAAATATTGTAGCTAGAATTTGGATTCAGATCGTCTAAATTCCCAATTAAGTACCCTTTGCACTATGTCGTGTTGTCTTTAAGTCCCTTACTTTTTCTGGGCCTCAGATACCCTCTTTGGAAGGGAAAGGGGTTAGACTAGATATCGTACCAGCTGCCTCTTATTTTCTGTTTTCTGTGATCCTATGACCTGTGTACCAGGTGCTACATTTAACAGAGGGAGAGTTATCTTCAGAATGACTCTGTACTCTAGTCTAAGAACACTTTATTGAAATAAACCTGCATGCCATATTGAAACAAACCATAATATTCAATTACCCAGTGTTTTAGTACTTCATTACCCTTTATTACTCTAGAGAAGCATTTTAAGGGGGTGGCATAAGTGCTGGGAATCTACTCCGGGTATAGGACAATTGAGCAGGGCACTAAATGTGGCACATGAGGAGAGAAGTTGACAAGTCAGGAATTTGGAGAGTTAGTGGCTAAGGAGACCTCTTGGCACCTGTGGCCTACAGAGGAGGCAGAGCCACTGTCAATATGCACAACATTCTTTTTTTCAACGGCTCATAGAGGCTAGGATGGGAGGCCTGGGGTAAATGCTGAGCTACATCTGGCATCTGCTGTAGGCTGTCAGTATACCCTCTATTCTACTGGCAGAAACGTAAGGTTCTTTCTGGCCCTAAGATCCTCTAGGCAATGATTCTCTGATTTCTAGGTGGTATGACAAACCCACAGGAGGAGCAGTCTTTGGATTTAATCACAGATGACATTTATATAACACTTTAAGGCTTGAAAAATACTTTGCATACATGATATCATTTGATCCTCACAATGTCCCTGTGAGGTAGATGCTTCAAGTATTATTATTATGGTCATTTTACAGATGAGGAAATTGACATCACAGGTAAGATTAAACCCCCTATCTCTCCAGACTCTTCTCACTATGCCAGACAGTTTTTCCATTTTAAAGGACTTGTATCCTAATAGTATGAATAGTTATCAAAAACAAACCTTTACATCTACTGTGCAACCTTTCCACTCATAAGGAAAAAAGATTCTTGGCTTCTAAAAGACAAAACAAACAAAACGACCTTAGTAAAGCTACCTCGTGTCTTGGATTAAAATTAATTGCAAATGTCCTTTCTCCATACCACCCCCTCTACACCTCCAGCCTGTATTTTGTTGTTCTTCAGTTGTGTCTGACTCCTCATGGCCCCATTTGGGATTTTCTTGGCATAGATACTGGAAATGTTTGCCATTTCCTTCTGCTAGCTCATTTTACAGATGAGGAACTGAAGCAAATAAGGTTAAATGCCTTGCCCAGGGTCATACAGCTAGTAAGTGTCTGAGACTTCATTTGAACTCAGGTCTTTCTACTCCAGGACAGGTTTTCTATTCACTTCCTCACCTAGCTACTCCCAGATTGTATACTATAGTAGATAAAAGGCTAGTTGTGGAGTCAGAAGACCTGGGTTCAAGTTCTGCCTCTAAAACAGACTAGCTCTATGACCCTTGAAAATTAAGTAACATCTCCGTGCCCTGGACAAATCTTTAATAATAATAAAACAACAACAACGAATAAATAAACAACAGAAAAAAAAGAACTTGCCTGACATAATTCATTACATTGCCAGTTCTGGCCCTATATGATGCCATACTACTGAATTTCCCCTTTCTCAATGGAAAAGCTAAAGTACCTCTAGGTGGTCTTCATCCTCCAAATGTGTGACTCTCAGCACAAAGCTTCTGTAACTAATTGTTGCCAGTTCTGGGTGAGTGTGTCGGTGCACACTCTGGTGCATCGCACACGGACCTAATCTACAGCTATAATTTTCAACAAGGTGCTGCATGAATACCCAACATGTGCCAGCTGCTGGACAGCATCATCAATTGCCTCCATTCTCTCTGGGTTTCATTCCACTTGTATAAATAAAGAAATCATTGCATCGGCTTCTCACCCAGCAGGGCTCATATTGGCAGTGGCACCTTGTTAAAATGAAGGACTGTCTATCTTATTACAGATAATGCGAGACAAACTACATTTTCTGCTTTCTGACAATACACTCGGCTGAAGATAAGGTCCAGGGAGAGTTCTGTGTGGGTTTACACGGACTTTAATACTGTTTTTCAGGAATGGCAATTTTTAAAGATAGTTTCTATTAAGAGAAGGAGCCCAGGGAGTTGCATTTTTAAAAGATGTACAGCAAGGAGAGTGTAGTTTTAAAAGATGACTGACAAGCACAGAAAAGGGGAAAAAAAGCACTTTTTTGAAAACTGTTGACAGGATACAATGACATCAACACAGTTTGCATACAAACTTACTACAGTTGCTTTCTTTCTTTGGTTTGATTCAACCTTGCATTGGTAGATACTCCTATGAAAATAACTGTTTAATGTCTCTATTAGGTTATATTCCCATTGGAAAAAATGAGATTTGAGCATTATATCCTCATCTACACAATATTTCCTAAAGAATGTGAAATGAAACAAAATTGTTAGTTGTAACTTCTTCACTTCCCAGTGATCTGAAATTTCCTCAGTATGGTATTCTCTTCCACTGATGTCTTTATGAGTTGCCACCCAAACTGATCCTTTGGTGGTGAACTCCAGACAATGAGCCTCTCTGAGCTTACATAGACTTGGCTCCATGCAGAAGATGCACAATCCATTGCCAGCCTATACTCAGTATTTTTGCAACTTATTAGGGCCTGTTAAAACTGATGCTTTTCTGGCATAGACTTCAAGAACCTAAAGTTCCCACCATGCCACAGTGTGTATGCCACCAGCAGAGGATTTTAGTATAATAGATTAATATTACAAAATTGTTAAAATGTAGGTCAATTTATTTTTTTTCAAATGCTTTATTAAATTATGATTTACATCATTTCATTTCCGCCAGATTTTGAGTTACAAATTTTCTCCCCATTTTTCCCCTACCCACTGCCCCAAAATAGCAGTCCCACAGGATATCCCCTCCTCCAATCTGCTCTCTCCGATATTTTCTCCCATACCCCTTTCGACTTTTCCAGTGGATCTCTATGTTCCAGTGCCTGTATTTCTTATTTCCAAATTACATGTAAAATAGTATTAATAATAGTATGTATATATATATTTGAATATTTGATTTTAAAACTTTGATATAGATCAATTTCTAGAAAGCACTTCCGATGATTTCAGTTTAAGGCTGTGCTAATAACCAATAGCCAAGAACTCCTGCTCTGAAAATAGTGCCCCAATGGGAAGGACATTTGTCTTTCCCATGAGGCAGCTAGGGACATTGACTTATGTAGTGCTGGTCTTGAAAGTTGCAAGACTTGAGTGTGAATCCTAGATCAAATATCATCTTTGTGACCCAAAGTGAGTCATGTAATCTCACCCAGTCTTGGCTTCTTTATTTATACTATGAGATAATATAGCATCATACAGGGTTATTGTCAAAAGAAAATGAGGTGATATATATGAAATACTTTGTAAATCTTAAGTATTACAAATATGTCAGTTATCATCATCATTATTTCAGCTCCATCCAGCCAATGACTTAGGTTGCATCTGCCTAGGACCATCAGAAGCTTCTAGAGAACGCCCAGCATCCTGGCTGCCTATATGTGTGAGGGAAATCAAGTCCTTCTAATCCTATTTTAAGCTAGAAACTTTGGCAGTTTGAAAAATGATAGTAAGAGAAGGGAATGGAATCAGAGAAACTGCAAAGTGAAAGGAGAAAAAGGTTACTACATAAGGCTTTTTACACTCTGGTGATAACAGCAGCAAAGTAGCAGCAGTGACATATCACAGAAATGGTTCTGTTTTAATAGAGGCCTAATTTGACTTCCTTCTACATTAGCTCTTGGCAATATTTTTCTTTTGTTTACCTATATTTGCTGAAATTTGAAATGATAAGAAAGCATTGCATTGGCCATTATTAAATCTTCTTTCAAAAATTTTAGAATGAAATTGTCTGCAGAAGGAAATAATTTTTTATATCGAAGGAAGTATAGAAAGAAGTCCTTGAGTCCATCTCTTTCATTTTTCAGATGAAGAAACTAAGGTCCAGAGAGAATTGCTGATGGTCATAGGACTTTGTGTGACTGAAACAACATTGAAGACTGCTATTAAAATGTAAATGTACTCCAGGAGGGGTAAAATATTGCATTAAAAAACTGTTAATGCATTATCATGCGCTAACATCTTAACTTGAATTCGTTTATTAGATTAGCACAAGATGAGAAGGGGGCCTCTGAGACTAGCACAAATAGATACATTTTTATGAGAGAGAGGGGTCAGAAAGCCTGTGGGATGTGGAGGGTGGCAGGTGAGGGCCTCTTGAAATGGAGGGTTTGGGAGAACATTAAGAAATTGGCTTCTGGGGTAGTGAAAAGTGCTAAGAATAGTAAAGTAGCTCATATTTTTGTTGTGCTTTAAGGTTTTCACAAAGTCGTTTCCTCACAACAGCTTTGTGAGCCAATAGTAAAAGTTCATTTTCCCCATTTTGTGGATGAAGAAACAGTTACATGGCTAGGAAGTTCCAGGGTCCGGATTTGTATCCAGTTCTCTCTGGAATCTCAGTCTCATCCCTCCTGTAGTCATTTCACTATTGCCTCTCTGTTTCTTTACCTCAGTCTTAGTGGGGTTTTGTTTGTTTGTTTTGTATTTTGCCTGGTCCTGCTGTGGCTTGTTCTTCTACCTATGTTCAACCTAGAGACAATCAGAGCTTCTCCATGTGTGAAACAGAAAGATCGCCAAAAGTGTATGCAGTACTTTTAGCTTTGCTTCCCTTTGCCGTATGTGTGTGTGTATGAGAGAGAGAGACAGACAGACAGAGAGACAGAGACAGAGAGAGAGATAGAGACAGAGAGACAGAGAGAGACAGAGATAGAGAGAGAGAGAGAGACAGAGAGACAGAGAGAGAAAGAGACAGAGAGAGACAGAGACAGAGAGAGAGACAGAGAGAGATAGAGACAGAGAGACAGATAGAGAGAGAGACAGAGACAGAGAGAGACAGAGAGACAAAGAGAGAGACAGAGACTGACAGTGACAAATAGAGAAAGGCAGGGACAGACAGAGAAGGACAAATATGGGGGGGAAGGACAGAGAGAATATGATATAGAAATAAGAGATGAGAGGGGATTAGACTTCTTTTTGAAGTAAACACAGCATCACTTTCTTTTATGGTTTGCCATTGCCCCTAGTGGTCAACCTGTTAATGCACTTTGCATATTTAACTAGTTGTACCTTAGTCCCCTTTCCTTCCTTGACCCTGTCATTTCCTAACTCACAGTGCATTTAAATTGGATTGTGGCTGGAAAGGCTCAATTTTCCCTGAACTTGTTGGCAGACACAGTCTGACTCTTGGATCATAGTCTAAGATTTTTCTGCCAGAGTTAATGCTCCATTGGCATTGCCTTCAAGGCCCTAGGGCCACTCCCATGCCAGTCAGTCAATACAGATTTTGTGCCTACTATGTTCAAAGTGCTGTGCTAAGCACTGGGGATATAAAGAAAGATAAAAAGTCTCTTTCACCAAGGGTTTCATGACATAGAAAAGAAAGTAGAAAATCCAGGTAGGTGAGGAAGGTATGCAGCATGAGGGTATGATGGAGAAGTCCAGACATATGCAACTGGGTGGGAGGTGAAGAGTTGGATAGCTTGAACTCCCCCCTAAAACTGAGGTTCTGGGATGAGAGTCTTTACCTTCCAATCATAGGAAGGAGGGGCACAGATGATATTGAGGAGATGTGTCATGACCTCAGAATCAGACTCCTGTAAAGCAGCTTACCTGCCCAAATGTGCTCTCCACAAGGATCATTTTAGAAAGTAAAACACACTGTAGTGAAGTTATTCAAAACATTCCCCACATTCTGTTTTGGAATTGCCTTAGGAACAAGTGATCCATTCTTTTTTGGATATTGTCAATGGAGACAAATCTTTGTCCTTAGAAGGTCGATTTAATTCTTAAAAATAGAGGTCAGTTGGAGGAAAGTGTGAGGAAGAAAATTTTAGTGCTTCTAATGAAATGTGGCCATCACACCATGGAATTAAGTTCCATAGGATCATAGTGTAGCATCCCCTCTGGCTGACATCCAGCTCTCCCTTGCAGGTTGCGTCCCCTCATGTTCTGGGTTCCTTGTGAATCTTCACTCCTCAGACTATGGCTTTCAACTTCAGTAGATTCAATTATCCCAAAATATTAACTTTATGAAATGGAGTTATAAGAACAGTAGCTACAAAGTACCACCCCCCAAAACCTGGGGCACACTCCTCCACAAATACATATGGGGTCAGTGAGAAGGATGGGCACACATATAGAGCACATTAGGAATACATGTGGTAAAAACGATTCATGTTTCTCAGTTTGTAATACCCCGGTGTTCTTTCTCTTCTCATGATGTTTCCTTGATGTTCCACCTAGATATTATCCACTGAGTTTTCTGGGCCTGCTCTGCTGAGCATTGTGTCTACTACTAGATAGGTAGTTCTGCCTTAAGAAACCTTGACTGATAGGGTGGGACATGGGGAAGAGAGAATATTCAGTGCTCCTTACCCCCGGGCAGGTTCAGTTCCTTAAAGACCTGGGTTTTTCTACCATAGCTGACTCTCTTCTGGACTGCCAAAGCTCATGATCGTTAAGTAGTCATCTACCTTTTCTCCAAACCTGGCAAAGTTCCTCTAAAAGGCTACCCATTCAGGGCATGAACTACCTTCTAATTCCATCAAGATTTATGAAAAGAACCTCTTCATCCTTGTAAAGGAATCTAAAGACGAAAACACTTCTCTACATTTCATTCAAGACCTTCAAACCTCATCGGCGTTACCTGTCTTTTATCTTCGGTAGTTCTTTAGCTGGGCTGGATGGAAAATCAGGTGCATCCTGATAAATGTCCTTCCTTCTCACTCCAAATGCAACAGAACCATAGTTTTAAAACTGGAGAGAGCTCAGAGATCATCTCTTCCAATTCACTCATTTTACAGATCAAGAATCTGAGGCTCAGGAAGGTTGTTTGTGGTTTGTAAACTAGATCTGAAGCCAATTATCCAGGAAGATAGCGTTTGAGCACAGAGGCAGCACGGTGGTGCAGTGAATAGAGTACTTGGCCTGGAATCAGGAAAACCTAAGCTCACATCCAGCTTCAGATGATTATTAGTGTGTGACCCTGGACAAATCACCTAACCTCTGTCTTAGTTTCCCCAACTGTAAAATGGGAACAATAATAGCACTTACCTCCCCAGGTTGTTATGAGGATCAAATGAGATATTATTTGGAAAGCACTTATTACAGTGCCTAGCGTGTAGTAGGTACTTGTTTTTTAGTGGTTTCAGTCATGTCCAACCTTTCATGACTCTGAGATTCTTTTGGCAAAGATACTGGAGTGAGTTGCCATTTCCTTCTCCAGCTCATTTTAGGTGCTTAGTATATGCTTATTCCCTTGCCAATGACACCATTACTGAAAAATGTGCTTAGCCTCCCAAGGTGACTACTTAAAAAAAATATACTCCATCTGTAGGTAGAGAGCTTGGGTTCAAACTCTCGTTCTGCTCTATGCTATTTGTGTGACCTTAGACAAGTTGCTGAACCGTTCTAGGTTTCTTCATCTGCAAAATGGGATGTTGGACTTGATCTCTAAGCTGCCTTCCACATGTGAATATCTGATCCTGTGAAATGTATCCATTTGCATAATGTCTGGTATATTTGTTAAAAATCCAATTTCATTACATAATATTTATATATTTTATATCACGAGCTTAGCTTATATATGCAAATGGTTTCTCAAGAGGTTAAAATGTAATTTAGTGGACAATTAGGCCTTTTGCTGCAGATTTTTAAGCCAAATCAATATTACTTTTTGGGGAGCAGCATATAAACATTTGGATTAGCTTCCCAATAACGTTATTATAATCTAGCTCTTGCAGGTTTTATGTCATTGCTGACCTCTCTGAAATGGTCTCTGGCTGTGAATGAATCATGTGTAAGCCTTTGTGCTGTCACTACCTTTTTTTCCTATGATAATGTACACTGATGGGCCCAGAGAGCAGCATATTTCATTTTCTTCCTTCCTTCTCTCTCTCTCTCTCTCTCTCTCTCTCTCTCTCTCTCTCTCTCTCTCCTTTCTTTTTTTCTTTCTTTCCAAATTGCCATCTTACTGTTTACTGGAGTACTTACCAGGGTGTGTGATTTATTTCCTTCCCTTGATGGCTTCTTAACTGACAGTGAGTGACGCCATTCATGCTTGTATAGTTGAATATTTGAGAACATTTTTATTCCTGTTGCATCGAAATACTGTTGAGGTTGTGACATAAATCAGCAAGAACCTAAAATTCAGTAAACTAAGTTTAACACTGCTTCCTGTAAGAGGTTTTGCTGACTCCAATGGGTGTGGGAGGAACATTTGGCATGTGAGATATCTAGATGGTTTCAGAATAAGAACCTACTTAGGAAGAGATAGCTAGTTCAAAATTGTGGATTTGAAGTATAGGCATAGGCATGCATAGAGCATGGCTGGGTTGGCCCTTAGATGAAAGATCAATAGGAATGCTCTGGCAGAGTTTGCTAATTTTACCAGTTTCATTCTATATATGCCTGTGAGTATAGGGATGAGAGACAAATGGAGATATGAACTCTGCCTAGAAAAAGATAGACATATTGTATCTCCCCTGTAAAATGTAAACTCCTTGAGGACAGGCGCTACATCATTTTTTTGTATTTGTATCTGCCAAGCCTAGCATAGAATAGATGCTTGAAAAATGTTTGTTGATTGATTAACTGATGAAATTGTTTTTCAAAGGGCCACAATGTCTACGTTAGAATATGTTGTTTTTTCCACATTGTCATCTTGGAAGATCTTACACGTATTTCAGTGGAGTTGACATTGCTTATGATGTTTCTGGATTTCGATTTGAGAATAGTTCTTAGGACCAGATTAGGGGCATTGTTCATTATTACATAGTCAAGCCTTCTTTATTTCTGGTAGGGCAGTTAGACAGCATTGTAGATGCCGCACTGGGCTTGGAATCAGAAAGACTCATCATAAGTTCAAATTTGACTTCAGATATTTACTAGCTCTGTGACCCTGGGTGGGGGGGGGGTCACTTAACCCTGTTTGCCTCAGTTTCTCATCTGTAAAATGAGGTAGAGAAGTAAATGGCAAAATAATATCCTTGCCAAGAAAACCCTAAGTGGGGTCCCAAAGAGTCAGACACAACTGAACAATTTCTTTTTGTAATCTGAAAAAGATTCTGGAATTTGACCACCTTCTTTATTCACTAGAGTTTGGGCAGAATGATTTTCTGTGATTCCAGAAAATCAAATATACTTTCAAAGAAAGAAGATATAAGAAAAAGAGTACTGTATTTGGAGTCAGAGGAGATCTAGGCTTGAAACCTGTTTAACTGCTTGTATAAACTTGACAAATCACCTCACTTCTTTATGACTCCATGTCTTCATCTGTAAAATGAGCAGTTTGGATTAGTTTACTTAAACTAATATGGTATAATGCAATAAATACTGAATTTGGAGTCAAATGATCTGGATTTGGATCCTACTTCTGCTACTTTTTATCTGGAGAATCTTCATTCCTTTCTTCATCTGCTACTCTGCACAGAACCTCCCAGGTTAAGCTCCTCACTTCTAATCTTGTCAACATCCTGCTAACTCAAGATTTGACTGACATCACTTCCCCTCAGCCTCCTCTCCCCTCTGGCTGGAGACCTGGAATGTGTAGAACCAAACTCCTCCCAATACTTTCCTTTATAGAGGGCAGAAAGTGGACTTTGGGACTCAGGCTACTTACTATGTATATGATTCTCTAACTTGTTTCAACTCAGTGGAATAAGATGCCCCCATGTGGGAATACTCCCTGGTGTCCCATTCCTCCTTTCTTTTCCTTCTTCCCTTTGTTTGTTGCCTCCCTGAATTAGAAAACCCTCTGGGATTCACCTTTCACACTTATTAAAAGAGGAGGTAGGATTATATTAACTCCAAAGTTCTATGCCAGCTCTTATCTATGAGTACTTGGTATCACTGATGACATCCTCCCAAAGTCTGTGCCTGAGTTTCAGGAGCCAGTTGTCCCTCCACTTTGGAATGCACTCTCTCCTTGCCTTGGCCATTCAGACTTCTTCTTCTTCTTCTTTTTTTTTTTTTTTTTACTATTAAGGCTCAGCACCGTATTTGTTTCCATTCGGAAGTCTTTTTGTATTCTGTACTTGTCAACACTCTCCCCCCTCATATTATCATATAGACACATTTATTTACATGTTGTATTCCTCTGCCTCCCCAAGAGAATGTAACCTCACTGAGGACAGATGCTATTTTCTTCATTTGTCTTTTTATCTCTGAAATTTAGCACAGCTTTTTATGCATTTTAAGTGCATAATAACTACTCATTGACTAAAACTGGATGGGATTAGAATAAATGATCTCTGGAAGCATCATTTCATTGTGACTGAGTTAAAATCTGGTCTCAGACCCTTATTAGCTGTGTGGCCTTGCACAAGTCTTTTAACACTGTTTGCCTCAGTTTCCTCATCTGTAAAATGAGCTGGAGGAAGGAAACAGCAAACCACTTCAGTATCTTTGCCAAGAAAACCCAAAATGGGGTCATGAAAAGTTGGACATATCTGAAAAATGACTAAACTGATATCTCCAAAATTAGTGCTTCAAAGTGGGAAGAGGTCATTTGGAGGGCTGTATTCTGAGTTGTTTGTAAAAAAAAAGACACATATGCTGTCCCCCAAACTGGTCCTATCATTCTATAGTTGTACCTCATGTACACATTCCCAGAGTCCCATTCTTGCCTGATACAATCAAATAACCATCAACATTTTAGATTAGGGGTCTCCTCCCATACTATAATATGCAGTTGGGTAGCAGAGTAGATAGAGTCTTCAAAAGTGGGCTATAAATTTGGAAAGTCCCTAGTTCTAAAGCTACCTCGGATACTTAATAGTAGTATAATCCTGAACAAGTCACTTAATCTCTTTTTATTGTAGATTCCTCAAATGAAAAAAATAATGATGATAAAACCCAAGGTTGTTATGAGAATCAAATAAGATAATATTTGTGAAGAGCTTGTTACAGTGCATGGCATGTAGTAAGTGACTTAATAAATGCTCATTTCCTTTCTTCTTCCCTCTCTCCCTTCCTTTCTTCCTTCATTCATCCTTTCCTTCCTCCCTTCCTTCCTTCCTCCCTCCCTCCCTCCCTCCCTCCCTCCCTTCCTTCCTTCCTTCCTTCCTTCCTTCCTTCCTTCCTTCCTTCCTTCCTTCCTTCCTTCCTTCCTTCCTTCCTTCCTTCCTTCCTTCCTTCCTTCCTTCCTTCCTTCCTTCAGCATTGCACAGTGTCAAGCAGGAAAATAGGTACACACATTGGGTGTTCGCTAGCTCCAATTAATTTATTCATTCAAAGCAGACTGTCTCTCATAAGAAACTTATTTGATCAATATTTGTTGGTATGAGTTGGTACTTTGGCAGTTGAATAAAACATTTCTCTATATAGTAAGTGGGCCAGAACATTGTTAGGTGAGCCAACAATTGGCTAGGTGTAGGTAAGGCATATTTTTAGAGACCTTAATAAGGATTTTTTTTTTGTTCACTGAAACAGTATTGCCTTACTGGCCTGGAATAGCTAATGCACATCCCCAAAGGTCCAAAAATGAATCTAGCTGATAGCTTAGTCATCAAGCTAGAGCTGAATATGTATTTCTAGATAGAATAATGATTAGGAGAGGGGACAAATTTGGGATTCCCTATTTTTCCATCTTATTATAGCTTGAAAGATTAGCTCATTGCATAGAACCTTGGTTCTCACATCTACAACAATTTGACACTTCCGCTGGGTAGCACTTTTTTTTTTTTAAAGTACAATTGAAAAGCAGAGATTTCATTGTGACATAGAGTATATGCTACATGTCTTAGTTAATTTTGTGTCATTTGGCAGGACTTGGTTTCAAATGGGTAGAAAATGTATTCTTTGTGCAGCCAATTAAAATAGTCACATAAATGGTGGGTTATTTTCCTTTCCTGTAATAGTAATCCTTCTGTCAAAATTCCTAGGTTTTAATTGGTTTTATTTGAGAGGAAAAAAATCAGTCCTTCAATGATGTTCAAATGCATTTATTGAGTTCTTGAATTTCTTTTGTGTACATTTACAAATTCTACTGACAGTTATTTATTTTGCCATTCTGCTTGTTTTTTAACCTGGAAAAAAAGTTATCCCAAAAGTTTAAATCAATGAGAATTAGAATTCCTGCTTTCCTTCAAATCTTTACTCAGGTATCACCTCTTACATGATGCCTTTCCTGGTTACTCTGTAACCCTCCAACCCACCCTCCAACCAGTAGCCCTCCACCAAAAACAAAACAAAAAGCCTTTATTAATTTCTGTATATTATATATGTACTTATGTATGTGCATATTATCACCCCCCCCCAAAAAAAAGAATGTGAGCTAAAGAAGAAACACACTCATTTTTTTTTTTTCTTTTTATTTCTAGTGCCTGGCATAAACTCACACAATAGTTTCTTAATAAGTTATTGTTGATTAATTAAGAGAACAGGATTACCTCAGAACATATTACACTTTATGCAATGGTGCACGAAGCTTAAAACTCAACTTTAATTTTTTTTCTTTTTTAAAAAATTCAAGTGTATTACATGTTTTCACATGACAGTAACTTCTGGATCCCTTATCTCTCCACCTTTCACAAACTTTCCTTTCTCTACACTGTACAATTTGTAAATTATAAAATTAAGGAAAACTTACTGACACAGCAATCACCTCTGATAGTATTGCAACATTCTGCACCCATATCCCCCCACTAATTCAAATAGATGGAATGTGATATAAATGAAAAAAAAAAACATTGGATTTGGAGTCAAAGGAGCTAGGTTCATGTTCTCACTCTGTTACTACCTGTATGACTTTGGGAAATTTGTTCAACCTCTCTGATTCTTCCAGCTCAAGATATGTGATCCTATGATGCTTTAGGGAAAGGAAAGAGGTACATTTCCTTACCTCTTCTTCAAGGTGAAGATTGATCATAACAATTAAATAATGTTCAACTAGATTGCATGGTGTAATGTTTTGAGAGGCAGTCTCAAAGCCAGGGGTTCAAGTCCTACCCTTGATATATACAGGCTTGTGAGGCCCTGGTCAAGGCACAACCCCTCAGTCATCTAGTAAATTATCTACCACTATAATTGCATAGAAGGTATCAATCTTTATTTATGGGGGGGGGGCCTTCACCTGGGAGTTCCTATATATGTTAGGTCCTGGTTCCAATTCCTATCCATGTTAGCTTCATTAAGCATAACTTTGAGAAATTCACATATGAGCCTGAAGGATGAGTTCATTGGCCTATATTTATATGATAATTTTAAGGTTCATAAACCAAAATAGAGTTTTTTTACCTGAATCATAAGGTAGAGGAAACATACAAAATCTCGATCTGATTCTGATCAACCAGGAAGAATAGGTTTTTGAAACAGAAATGATGAGAAACTTGGATTGAAGTACCTCTTCTATCTAAGGATTTTTAATAAAAGAAACCAAAGTCAAGGAAAGGGTAATATATGCCCTCAATCTGGGGAAAGCAGATTTCAGGGTTGAGGGGAACAGTAGAATCTCATGTCTTAAGATTCAATTGGAATAGGGGCAGCTAGGTGGTGCAGTGAATAGAGCACTGGCCCTGGAGTCAGGAGGACCTGAGTTCAAATCTGGCCTTGGACACTTAACACAAAAACTAGCCATGTGACCTTGGGCAAGTCACTTAACCCCAATTGCCCTCCAAAAAAAAGGCAAGAAAAAGATTCAGTTGGAATAGTCTGCACAGGAAGGATGGGAAACCATCAAGAATGAAATGCTGAAGACATAAATAAAAGCATTTTCACTGAGTCATAAAAGGGGGAGCTGTATAAGGAAAACAACCTAGAAAAAGTACAATGGACAACAACTCAGATATTTTAATACTCATCATGTACTCTAGTCAGATGACATTGCATATCCCACCTCCGTGTCTTTGCATAAGCTATCTACCTCCCATGCCTAAAATTCTTCTTCGTCACCGTTTGGACCCTCATGTCATGAGCTGTCTCCTCCAAAAGGCCTTTCATGATTCCTCTTTCATTTGTTGTGCTCCTTGAATCATTGCATATTTATTTTGTATATATTCTATATGTGAACTTGAAGATAGAGACTTTCACTTTTTTATTTGCAGGTCCAATACCCAACATAGTTTCTGACCTATAGGAAACCCTTAATGAATACTTATTAATTGATTGATTGGTGTTCTCAATAAGTTCAAGTTATTAAGTTCAAACAAGGAGTACCCCAGGGGACTGAAATAACAGGAAGATGTAATTTCTGAGTCACTGTCAGGGATCTTTAAAAATTGTGGAGAATGGGAAAGAAACTATAGGACTAGATTAGGGCAGATATTTTCCAGACTTTCATTTTTGTTGTCACTTTCAATTTTACTGATGTGTTTTGTTTTTACTTTATAAACATTTACCGATTACTTTCACTTCATGAAAGGTCCCTTGTTACAAAGTAAAACAGCTAAGTAAAACTAATAATCCAGTGACCTCATAAAAAAGTACATACAGCATGTCACATCTGTGGCCCAGGGTCACACAGCTAGTGTCTGAGACCAGATTTGAATTTAGGAAGATGAATTTTCCTGACTTCAGGTCTGTCTCTCTATCCACAGTGCCACTTAACTGCCCATAACATCCTTTACCTCTCTATTTTTTAAAAAGAAATACATTTTCTCTTCTTCACACTCCTATCCCATTGGCAGAAAAGAAAATAAATTTCTTATAGTAAATAAGTATAGACAAATAAAAAAAATCCCTCAATGGCTGTATGTCATACATACATTTATGTATACATATATGTATATATAATATAAATACATACACATATACATACACACATATCACCATAAATTCATCACCTCTCTGTTACATAGAACTTGTTTCATCATTGGTCCTCTGGAATCACAAGTGGTCACATGTAATGAGAATCTGAAGATCTTCCTTGCCCCTTGGCCCCTTGGCTTAAATGAACTCTGTGAACCTTCCCTGATTTGAAAATATATGCTGCCCTCTAATAGGCTAAATATGGTCACATGGAGCCTGTGGCAGGAGGCTTGTTTTTCAGGAATGCCCACACCTTGTTGCTTTGTGATCAGGCAGGGGGTCAAGAGGATTGTAACATTCTCTGATGCAGGAGAAGATTATATATATATATATATGTGTGTGTGTGTGTGTGTGTGTGTGTGTGTATGTGTGTGTGTATGTGTATATATATATGTGTGTGTGTATGTGTGTGTGTGTGTGTGTGTGTATGTATCCTAATGTGAGGTTTTGCTTTGGAGCTCACTTTGGGAAGAGTTGTGTGATTTGGTCAGATGTGACACTGGGCAGCCATTGAGCCCCCCGGCTTTGAAAACCCAGATGTTGGTGCTTCCCTCTTTGGTAACTAACTAGGTATAACTGTAATGGTCGGACAGCTAGAAGCCCTGTCTGCTCAACTGTATTATTTTCTGTTGTACGTTCTGTTTGTATTCTCTGAAGTTCAGGGTGCTGACTTTTTCCCCTGAAGTAGGTAAATGATATATGTTTGATTGATTAAAGCAAGATTGTTAACCCCTTTTGAGTTGCTTTCCTTTAGAAGAGCAGATCTAAGAACCTGTGCCGGCAGCCACCCTGAGGATGCCGGGGTGCTTGCTGCTATATCACTGTGTATCGATCAAAGCTTTTCAAGTCGTTTGTCTTTACAACGTTGCTGTGATTGTATAAATTATTGTAGTTCTCTTCATTTTATTCTTTGTCAGCTTATGAAAGTCCTCAACATTGTCCATTTTTTTTATGACATTGGCATTATACTAAAAATTGTTCCCCAGGTTCTTCTCATTTTACTCTATATCAGTTCATATAAGTCTTTATGTTTCTTTTTGAAATCACCTATTTTCTTATTTCTTACAGAACAATAGTATTCCATCCTACTTATATTTGTCATTTTTTTCAGAATCTTCTCATTGTTAGTAATCCTTTTAGGTTCTGATTTTTTGCCACCAAAAAAGAACTGCTATAAATATATATGCACACACACATATATTATCCACAACACACATACGTATATTACACTAAGGACCTTTTTTTTTTTCTTTGTTCTCTTTTGAATATAGATCTAGTGGTTATATAACTGGGTCAAAGGGCACCATTTTTTGTGCATAATTCCAAATTGCCAAAGTTTCAAAGAAGGAAAAACGTTGGCTGGTAGCTTGACTTCAATCCCTGGCAAAATTCTAGGCCATGGCATTAAAAATATGATTTGTGAGCATTTTGAAAGGGAAACAGTGATCACTAGAATCCAGTGATTTTATCAAACACCTGTCATGTGAGCCTGACCCCATTTGCTTTATTAACTGGGTTATTCTATTAGTAGATCAAAGGAATGCTGTTGATAGAGTATACCTAGATTTTAGTGAAATGTTGAACAAAGTTTTCTTTGCTCTTCTTCTGGATAAGAAAGAGATATATGGGCTAGAGAATAATAGGGCCATGAAAGCATAGGGTTATGTCTCAATGGTTATGTAGACATAAGGGCATAGATTTGAAACTATTTACTGAGTTCAAAATCTCATGTTACAGATAAAGAACTGATACCCAAAGAGGTTTAGTGACTTGCTATAGAAGTGGAACCAGTATTGGAACCCAGGTCTTGTGACCTCAAATATAGCACTTATACAATTAGTTAAGTTAAAAAAAATAAAAACTAAACTAAATTGGTGAACAATTGGACTCAAAGGATATTCAGTTAACATGACAATATTAGTTTGGATGGGAGTCTCTAGAGGAATGCACAAGGACTTTATCCCTAATCCTGGGCTATTTATCATTTTTATTAGTGACTTGAATGAAAATATAATTTGAATGCTTATCAAATTTATACATGACAGGAAGCTAGAAGGGATCATTAACATGTTGGATGACCTTCAGGCTCCAATTATATCTCAATATGCTAGAATAATGGGCTGAATATGGTACCTTCTACAATATGAAATGTAATTTTATAAATGCAAAGTCATATAGTTGGATGCAAAAAGTAAAATTCACAAATATAGGATGAGGAAGCTTTGGTTAGCCAATATTTCATGACAAATATCAATTAAAATAAAGATCTTAGGATTTAGCATACTGCAGATTCAAAATGACCCAGTAGTGTCATGGCAGTCAAATAAAATAAAAGAAAACAAAAACAAAACAAAAAAATGAAACCTATTCAAATTTCAGGTTACATTAAGAATTCATAGCATACAGAAAGAGAGGTGATAGTTCCTCTGTACTCTGACCCATCAACCCTTATCTGGAATACTGTGTTCAGTTCTGCGGCCTACATTTTAGGAAAGACTTTGTCATCTTAGAATGTTTTTGGAAGAGGGCAAGAAAGACAATAAGGATGGAATACAGAAGCATTTTGTATTATGGTCAGTTAAGGCGATTGGGGATCTTTAGCCTACAGCATTCAGGAAGGGATTGGATACTATCTTCATGTATTTAGAGGAATGTAATGTGGAAAAGGGCTTAGACTTGTTTTGTTTCTCTCTAGGAATAGAACAAAGAGAATCATATAGAGGTTACAGAGAAGGAGATTTGGGTTTTATTAGGGAAAAACTCACTAATATCTAGAGCTGTATCAAAATGGAATATAGGCTGCTTCATAAGTAGTGATTTTCTCATCTCTTGAGATTTTCATTAGATAGATAACCACTTCTAGGGAATGTTGTAGAAAGTGAACTTATTCAAGCACAGGTAAGACAGGATGGCCTCTGATGTCCCATCTCAGTGTGCTTCTAGGAGAAAGTCTTTAAGCCTGGCTTAAGAATTTAGAAAAGCAAAGGTAATGTGGATTTTTATTAGATACATGGAAATGCACTTGACTTGCAGAAAAGGTTTATTTGGCAAGTATCTTGACATGAGACAGTAACTGCCATGGATTAGTCAAGAGGCAGCAAGGCATCATGGATATAGCACTGGAGTGAGAATCTGGAAGGCCTAAGTTCACATATTAGCTGTGTGGTCCTAAGAAAATCACATAACCACTCTGTGTTCCCAGATCTGTAACTTACAGTTAAGTTGCCCATCTGCTTGTGTGGGCTGGAAGGTGTCTCAGTAATAGGAAGTTCCCTATAATGAGACAGTAACAACTTATGGATGTGGAGAAGTTTCATGTTCCATGTGACACCTGAGCTGAGCCTTGAAAGCAGATAAGGATTCTCCTAAGAAATGGAGATGAGGAGGGAGTGCATTACAAGATGGGAAGAGTGGCTTGTTCAAATGAATGGAGGTGGGGAAATGGCTAGTAATCTACTAAGTTTTTTTTTCTTTTCAGCTTCCTTTAGGTCTCACCTTGTTAAGAAAATACATTTTTGTACAACTTTTCTCTTGCCTCACCTTCTGTTACTTTTTGGAAACGTGAGATTCATCGGGGATTTCCATGGACACAAGTTTGTAGGAAACTTTGATTAGAGGGGAATAGAACAGAGAGACAGAAGGTCCTTTTGTTTAATTCTCATTAGGCTCACTTCCTGATGCCTGATATACAGTCTAGGCCTCATTTTCATGCCTCATTGTGATTACAATGATAGCGGAACAGCTGGCATTTATATTATGCTTTTCAATTTGCAAGATGCTTAGCATTCACTATTTTATTTGATCCTCACAAGGACCCTGCTATTCCCATTTTGCTGTCCAACAAACTGAGACTGAGAGAGATACAGTGACTTGTCTACCTTTGTATACCATAAAGATCCCAGCTCACGGATGAATGATTAAATATATTTGGAATTTATTTGTACCAATAAATTCTAACTTACTATATACTTACTGATATTTTTTAGCTAACTTTTCATGCCTGTATGATAAGTTCCCGAGTAAAAACACAGGTTTTGTTTCATAGTTTCACAGTTTCTCTCTCTCTGTCTCTCTCTCTATCTCTCTCTTTCTGTCTCTCTCTCTGTGTCTCTGTGTCTCTCTGTTTCTCTCTGTCTCTGTCTCTCTCTCTCTTTCTCTCTCTCTCTCAAAATCTACAGCTATAGCAATGCTAGATATACAAAATGAACTCAATACTCCTCCCCCATCCCCACCTCAAACAAAACGTTCTAGTTTAACCCATTGGTTTCCAAAGTAGGGCCTGAGGCCTCATAGGAGATCTGTGGGTTGAGCTCAAGGGGTATGTGATAAATCAATGAGAGTGTAGGAAGGTGGAGGGCACATTTCTTTGTCTTCATGATAGCCCAACCACACTTATACTTATTCCCCAACACTCCCTCACTCTAACCGCTTCTTTCTCAAGGGCCCATTATTCTTTTCTGAGCTGGGTTTTGGACCCTTAGGGTTGTTAAAACTTAACCACTATGTGGGTACCCACAGCAGAAGCTGCACAAATGTCACTGAGAAAATTTCTCCTTCACTCCAGTGTACACACACCATGTTCCCCAAATTATCTTGTTTAGCTGTGGAGAATAGGCAGTATATTCTAAATATACTGAATAAGAGCCTCACCCCTTTCATTTAGGGTGGGGCAGAATGACTCTCAGGAGATAATCATCAATGGTTTATGACTTATGACTGCCTCTCACATCTTTCTCAATTATCCTTTGCCCTATGTCCACTCCTTTTCCAAACTTCCCTCCTTCAGATGAGGGCACCATCATCCTTCCAGTTTGCAACCTTGGCGTCACCTTCAATTGATGGTCTCCCCCAAAAACCAATCAGTTACCAAATGACAACATGGTAAAAATGATGAGATGACAAATCATGTCATTTATACTTCCAGATCTCTGATATCTGTCCTCTTCTTTTCACTCAGATGGCTACAAGGCTCTCCTTACCTTTTGCCTGGATCATTGCAATAGAATATTAATTGAATGCCTTGCCTCGAGTCCTTTCCATTGCAATCCACACACTGAAGGACTCTTAAAGTGGTTTTCCTAAAAGGCAAGTCTAACCATGTTACACATTTCTTCCACCTTAACCTGCCCTCCCCTGCCCACCCTGTCACTCAATAAACTTCGGATTGACTCTAACTAGAGTCAAATATTACAGTATTTCTTTTTGTCACCCTCTTTTAATTTCTATTTTTTTGTGCAAGTTTTATAATGTATGTAGTTATTGGTATAGAGTACAGCTATATAATTTTTAAAGTAAATTTACACACACTGGGGATTCATTTTCAAAAACTTTTTACTGATAGAGGTGAGCAATAAAAAGATAAGTTTGAAGATCATTGGTTTAGTCCATTAAATTCTGAATGATATGCATAGTTATTCATGAGGAAGATCAGCAAAAATTGAAAGTAAATTCCAGCCATTTTCTGAGGACATAAAATCTTTCCCCCATCTTTATCTATTAGTTATTTCATCTTTTATATTGGAGGTTAAAGGAGCTAAATAAACCCGCAGCTCTGTCTCTGATTTCATTAGCATGGGGAACTCTCAGCATGGAAAATCCTTATTTTGGATACAGGTCAGCCATACAACCTTTAGTCTTAGAGAATTGCCTGACACACTGGGAGGATAGATGACTTGGCTAGGGTCACATAGCCAGTATGTCTCAGAGACAGAACTTGAGCAAGGTCTATCCAGTTCTGACCCTCAATTCCCTATGCAACAATGCCTTAGATATCTAACCATAATTTTTTTTCTCAAAAAGCTCAGAACTAAACAGAACAAAAAACAAAATAATCAACTGACAAGCATTTATTAAACATGTCCTATATGCCAGGCACTGGCAATACAAAAACAAACATAAAGAAGTTGCTGCTTATTCGGTTGAGGGAAATAATAGGTTTATTTGCATCAAAAGTATATACAAAAATAATTATGAAGAAATGTGGGGTAGGAAGGCACTAGCAGCTGGAAGGACCAAGAAAGGACTCATGCAGAATCTGAACTTTGAAGGAAACAAGGGTTTCTAAGATATAGATGATAGGTTGAGGGGGAAGGAAAGGGAATTTCAGGGACTGTGACAGTCCGAGCAAAGTCATGGAGATAGTCGATAGATTGCTGTATGGGAAGAATAGAAAAAAGCCAGTTTGACTGTATCCTAGAATATGCTAAGGAGAGTGATGTATAATTCATTTGGAGATGTAGGTTGGAGCAAGATTGTGAAGGGCTTAGATACCTAACAGAAGAGTTTATATTTTATCTTAGAGGAAACAGAGGGCTATTGAGGGTTGTTTGCTAGAGGAATGACATCATCTGACCTGCACTTAAAGATACTCACTTTGGCAGTTGTATGGAGAGAGGAGAGCCTTGAAGTAGGAAGCTTGGTTAGGAGCCTGTTGCAGTGATCCAGGTGAAAAGTAATGAAGGTCTGGATTAGGTAGTGACTGTGGGTTTTTAGTGAGAAGAGCAGTATTCTAGAAAGGTTGGTGAGGCAGAAAAGAAAAGATTTGGCAGCTGCTTGGATATGTGGGAGTGAGAATAAAGAGGTGAGGATAATAGTTTTGGAATTGGGGGCATTTAAGGGTGATATTGCTTTCATTAAAAATAAGGAAGTTCATAAGAGAGAGGGGGTAATGTACTCTTATGGACATGTTGAATTTGAAATTTAGTTTAAAATATCCAATAGGTAGTTGGTGATATGTAGTAGATGTATAGCTCTGGAAGATCATAAAGATGATAATTAAGCCTATGGGCACTAATAAAGGATAGAAGGAAAAAAATATCATCTTTAAAGCACCTACTGTATGCCATGCACTGTGCTAAAAGCTTTACATATATTATCTCATTTTATCCTTTCTTAGATGTTATCAAGTGAGAGAGTATAGGAGAAGGGCTAAGATAGATCCTTGAGGTAATCCCCAAATGAGAGAGATTATGAGGATAATGAATCGACAAAGATGGACAGGTCAGATGGGAAGAGAGAAGAGAGAACATTGTCACAACAAACCTTGTTAATGAATATTTTTAAAAGGTGGTTACAAATGATTTGTGCATGCAACTGTACCCTTCTGATATTTGCTTATTAAACCAACCAAGACCATTTGCATCACCTTTAACAAGATAGCACCAGGGTTGTACATTGTGTTTTCCTTGAAGTTGCCTGATGTTTAATATTATGTCCCTTTACGTAGTTGAAATTTATGTGTGTATTGTTTCTTTCACTCTGTTTTCCCCTTCTGCATGACTTATAATCTCCCAGTTAGAACTTCATGCATTTCACATGTGCTCTTGGTCTCAGTACTAAATCCCATGTTTATCATATGGGTGACTTTGTACAAATTACTTCTATATATGCCTCAGTCTCCTAATTTGTAAAATTAGCATTAAAAAACTTCTTTGCCAAGCTCACAAGGGTTTTGTATCCAGTGAGTTAGTAGCTATGTTAACCTCTATGACACTTCATTCAAAACTAACATACTAACATATTATTATTCTTTCTGTTAATTGACTGGCTTCACATAGAATCATGTACATGTGAAAACATAAATGCTAGCTGATTCTAATGCTTGATAGATATGGTCTTCTTATGACTGAAAACAGAAAATTAAAAATGTTGGAAAAGTATTAAATGAATGCAGAGGAGGGAGTTCCACACTTTTACCTCAAAATAATTATAAGGCCTACAATAAAATCAGTGTAAGATCATTAGAGATTTTACATTTTAATTATTTTTTAGTTTTAACTTCATACAAAGATATATTTACTTCAAAGATATATTGAGAGGGTGGCTAGTTGGCACAGTGAATAGAGCACCGGTCCTGGAGTCAGCAGAACCTGAGTTCAAATTCGACACTTACTAGCAGGGCGACCTTGGGCAAGTTACTTAACCCCAATTGCCTTGCCCTTCTCGCTCCAAAAGGCAAAAAAAATGATATATTGAGAAAAAGTACAAACATTTCCCCCAATAATCTCTTCTATATAATCTCATTTTGTGGGGAAGCAGGCTTAAATTTTGCTCATTTTTTGTGTAGCATTAGTTCCATAAATTGCATTATGAGATTTTAAATGTGTAAAAAACATGCATACCTATATGGTACCTATATCAGATGTGGAACCTCTTAGAATGAATCAGTGAAAACAGTTTGTGATCATTCAAGATAATCAGCCATGCTCCCTGTATAAAAAACAAACAAAACAAAACAAAAAAACAAAACAATTCCCAGCAAACTAGTCTGAAAGCAGGTCAATCTTTCTTGAAAGTGCATCGTTGTGGAGGCACATCTTTTTATTTTTTTTTAAGCAATTGGGGTTAAGTAACTTGCTCAAGGTTACACGGCCAGGTGTTTCTGGGTGGGTGCTAAGTATCTGAGCCCAGGATTCGATCTCCAGGTCATCCTGACACTGGAGCCGGTGCTCTTACTCGCTGTGCCACCTGGCCGCCTCCGAGGCACATCTTTTTAATAGTTCCAGTGGGCAGCAAGCAGGGGAACCTAGAGTGTTAACTTCTTATACTGTCCTCTCGCCCCATCATTGACTGTTTATAAGAGATGTCAGACCAGCAGAAGGTAAGGGATCCCACCTGTAATTGAATGGTGATAGTTGCTGTGGTAGTATTTAGTGAAGCAATTGATGTTGCAGCAGAGTTTGCAATAGGAATGAGGCCCCTCCCGACTACATGAGAAGTGCCAGCTATGTACTCACCAGAAGCAGAGATCCTAAGAAGCCCATTCAGGTGCCTGTTAAGCAGGGAATCATTCCTAAGAGGTACTTTGTAAGGAAGGGGGGGGGGAATGACTTGTAGTAACCAGGAGTTGTGAGTTCTTTCCTTTGCCACAGATTTTCTACATGTGCTCCTTTTGTATTTGTGCCCCCTGTCTTCATGGATGCTATGTGCCTTTGTGATGGGGCAGTGTGACCCATATATTTTGGGAGAATGTTCTGTAGCTATTGTTATTCTATGCCTTCTTTCTAAATATCCCACTATTAATTGGTATCAACTGAATGTTAATGGAAACTAGTCTGATTTGATTGATCATTAATGATAAAAATATTGGTAGGTTTTAGAACCCTAAGTAACTTCAAAATTTAGCCCAAAGGCCCTTCCATTGGGGACTCAACCTACCGGGGCCAGTATAAGTTGGGGGAAAAACAGAGGGGTGCTATTTTTAATGGATTTCTCTTCTAACAAAATTGTTTGTTTTTTTTATTATTTTTTAATAATTATTTTTAATAATATTATTTTTAATAATTTTTAATAAGTTACATATATATATGTGTGTGTGTATATATTTAAGCATTTGATTTTAAAACCTTGAATTCCAGCTTCATTCCCTTCCTCCCTTATCTCCCACCCTTACTGGGAAGATAAGCAATTCAGTATAGCTTGTACATATGTGGCTAATGCAAAACAATAACATAGTAGATATATTGTAAAAGACTGACAATATTTCCCTCCCTCCTATCCCACCTCCCACTTGTTCTATTCTCTACTTTGATCCCATCCCTTTTCAAAAGTGGGTGCTTCCAACTTCCCTCCCCCCCCCCAGCCTGCCCTCTCTTCCATCATCCCCCCTCTCATCCCCTTCCCCCCCTACTCTCCTGGAGGGTGAGATAACCTATTTAGTGTGTATTTCATTCCCTCCTCAAGCCAAATTCAACGGGAATAAGGTTGACCCATTCCATTTTGCCTTCCTATTCTTCCCCTCCATTGCAACCATTTTTCCTTGCCTCTTCTGTATGAGATAGTTTACCCCATTCTGTCTCTCCCCATCTCCTCTCATTATATTCCTCGCTCACCTCTTAATTTCACCTTTTAAGTATCGTCCCTTCCTGTTAAATTGGTCCTGTGCCCCTATCTATGTATAGAAATATATATTTCTATTCCCTTCAACTACTGAGAAAAGTTTCATAAGTTACAATTATTATTTTTCCATGTGGGACTTACTGGGTCCCAAAGTCCAGACTGCACTGACCTCTCACTTTGTCCTTCCATCTATGTGTTGATAAATCTGGAAATGGCCACAGCTGCTGCTAATCTGGAGTCCCTCTGGCTGGCGGCTGGTCAGGCCCGCCCTGGGGCTAAAGCCTAGGTGTGGGGCTGGGCTCAGCTCCCAGAGCCCTGTGCTGGCCTATTCCTGCTATCCTGCCAGGCTGTCCTCAGCAGGAGGTTAGCTTCTCTGTGTCATTTTGTGGGTTCTGCAGCTCCAAAGTTTGTTTAGAGTCCCCTTTTACATGGATTGGGTATGGTGGAAGCCGGAGCAGTGGGGAGGTCTTGCTAATACTCGGCTATCTTGACTCTGTCCCAACAAAATTGTTTATAAAAGCACAGCATTGTTTTAGAAAGATCAGCCATACTCTTCCTTTCCTATGGTTTCCCTCATTCCAAAATTATTTTCATCAAAGTTTGACACCAATAGTGGTAATATGTGTTGGTGTTGCTGTTTTTGCTTTGATGGAGTCACTAAGATAGTGACAGGAGTGTTGTGTCATTATAAGAAATAAATTGGCTTGAAGGAAGCAAACAGAGAGGAATAAAAGGGAACTTTTTGGATGGAGAAGAATAAACACTGGAATTTGGAATAGAGGTCTGAAAACATTTCCATATCTGATTTAGAAGTGGACATGACCACAGAGATCAGTAAACTGGCAGATAATGTTTAGATCTTCCAGGCAGGAAAATGCTAAATTGACAAAGATCATCTGTGGGTTAATGTTATAAAGGAGTGAGAAGGAGAAAATAGCTGATACCTGAACTTTGGTGTAAAATAATATGATAATGAATTTAGGACAAAATAATTCAAACTCTACTTTTATGGTGATAAATTGTGAGGTGTCAAATTTATTTACAATTTACCTTATCTTATAGTACTTTTACTTCATATATACTGGGATGCTTGCTTTTCTTAATTTATTGTCTTTTATTCCCTTCATGTAAAATATCCTTTCCATCTCATTTTCCCATTATGCTCCTTTCACTACAATCCCTGTTAAAATTCTACCCTGTACTTTAAAGTTTCACTTAAGTACCACTTCTTCAATGAAATTTAATCTGACCCTTCCAGCTGGATATAATAGCTTTTTTCCCCACTCTTTATAGCATTGGGTGTGAATCTCTCTTATGGTTTTTACTTGTATTATAGTTATTAGCATGCACATCTGAACTCCCCAAATAGGTTACAATCTGCTTTTGGGCAGGGATGGTATTTAATGATGGTATTTAATCTTTGTGAAGAAAGATGAAATTAAATAGCATATGATTTGACCATAATATGCACTCAATTGCTTAAAGAGTACATTAAGGATTGCAAAGTGCTTTATATACATTATTTCCTTTGATGGTCACAACAGTCCTATGAGGTAGGTATTATAATTATTGTTCTGTAGAGACTTCCAGGGGTTGAGCCAAGATGGTGGAGTAGAGAAAGCACCCATATTTTCCCTACATTTCTCTCCAAACACTTTAAAATAAAGCCTCAAATCAAATTCTGGAAGTGCATAGCCAGCAAGAGGTTGAAGTGAGACATTTCTTTCATCCAAACCTTAGGATGTTGGAAGGAGAGGTATGTGACACAGAGTTGGTGACTGGTATGGGATTTAAATGGCAGTAACACCAGCTGTGGGCTTTGGAGGTAGCAACAGCAGCAGCAGAAGTTTCAGGAGCTTTTAAGCCAGAGATGGTAAGGGAATCTTGAAACTGGTCAGAAAGAGTTTACAAGTGACTTCTGGACACCGGATATGTCACTGTTTGGCAACTCCATTGCTTATACCTACTTTCAGATCACCATTCCAGGGTGGAGAGCAATGCTTGTAGTCCCAAGCAAGCAGGGCCCCTGAGGGACAACATAACTCGATTAAAATGAAGCAGTGCCTTGAGGAGCAGCATTAAGGGGTCTTCTTGGGTAAAGACCAGAGCGCAGGCCAGGAGATCAGTGACCACATTTCTCCTTTGGAAAACAACATCCTTAGAAGCACTGAAAACTTTGAAACCCCCAGAACTAGCTCTTTAAACAGCAGCATGAGCAAGTCTTTAGGTTAGGAGAGTTCCCTTGTCACTTCACCCTGGGATCAGAGCTCAACTTTAATATAAATTTCAAAGTTTAGAAATAGGCTGGAAAAATGAGCAAACAATAACCAAAGAAACCTGACCATAACAAGCCATCTTCTTCACAGGAAACCTCAAGATGAAAACACAGAAGACAATGATGACAAAACAGCTACAATGCCTCAAAGAAAAATATAAATCCTATATAACCCCAACAGGAATTCCTGGGAGAGCTAAAATGATTTTAAATATCAAATAAGAGTGGTAGAGAGAAAGTTGAAAAAAATGACAGTGATGCAAGAAGATTATTAGAAGACAATTAACAATTTGGTAAAGGAGGCACAAAAGTACTGAAGAAAATAACTCCTTAAAAGTTAGAATTGTGTAAGTGGAAGCTAATGACTATGACATATCAAGAAATAACAAAAAATGAAAAAAGAAAAGATAATGTAAAATATCTTGTTTAAAAAAAGAACAACTGAGCTAGAATATGTTGAGGAGAGATAATTTAAGAATTACTGCACTACCTGAAAGTGACAATCAAAAAGTCTAGACATCATATTTCAAGAACTTATAAAGCAAAACATCTGATATCCTAGAATTAGGGGATAACATAGATATTGGAAGAATCTAGTGGTCACCACCTAAAAGAGATCCCAAAATGAAATCTCCCAGAAATTTTATAGTTAGTTTCCAGAACTCCCAGGTCAAAGAGAAAATATTGCAAATAGTAAAAATGTAACCATTCAAATATCATGGAGTCAGGATCACATAAATCAGAATCTCACAAGATTAAACAGCTACCACATGAAAGGAGCAGAGAGGTCTTGGAAAAATATATTTGGGAAGGAGGAAAACAAAACAAAACAAACTAGGATTACAACCAAATAGAACTTACCCAGCAAAATAGAATATAATCCTTTTAAAGGAAAAAATAAACATTTAATGAAATATAGAACTTTCAAGCATTCTTGATGGAAAGAGCAGAGATAAATTGGAAATTTTACTTTCAAATATAAGACTCAAGAGAAGCATAAAAAAGTAAACATGAAAGGAAAATCATATGAGAGGCAATAAGAATAAATCATTTTCATTGCTCTATAGGAAAATGATACATATAACTCCTAAGAACTTTATCATTATTCAGGTATTTAGAAGGATTCTTCATAGAAGGCTCAGGTGTGAATCAATTATGCTGAGGTGATAAAAAATGGGTCATTGAGAAAGAAGGATGTATTGGAAGAAGGGACAAGGGAGAGGAAGAATGGAGAAAATAATCTCACATTAAAGAGGCATTCAAGGAAAAGCTTTTACAATGGAGTGAAAAATGGGAGGATGGTAATGCTCGAACCTCAATCTCTTCTAAACTGATTTTAAAAAGAAGAAAATATATACATATATTTCTTTTATTTCTAATATATATATATATATATATATATATATTAAATTGGGTTCATAAATCTATCTTATCCTATGGAGAAATAAGAGGGGAAGGGGATTAGAGAAGGGGGAAGTGATAAAAGGGAGGGCAGAAGGAAGGCAGTAATCAGAAACAAAACATATTTTTGAGAAAATAATGTATAAAAAGAGATAAAGATATAGAGAAGAAAATAGGATGGAAGGAAATAGGATTGGGGTGAATTCACCCTCTAAATAGAAGTAGATAGTAGAATAGATTAGAAACCAGAACCCAACAATATATTACTGACAAGATGCACACTTGAAAAATAGAAACACACAGAGTTAAAATAAGGGACTAAAACAAAATCTATTATGCTTTAGCTGAATTTTTTTTAAAAAGGTAGAAGTAGCAATCAGAGTATTAAAGCAAAAGCAAAAAAAAATTGTTGGTGGTGAGTTAATTTCAGTTATGTCCAACTCTTTGTGACCTTATTTTAGATTTTGTTGGCAAAGTTACTGGAGTTGCTTGCCATTTTCTTCTGTAATTTTACAGATGAGGAAATTGAGGCAAACAAGTTTTAGTGACTTGCCCAGGGTCACACAGCTAGCAAATGTCTCAAGCTAGGAAAAAGAATGACAAAATTCATCTGGAGGAAAAGAAGGTAAAGAATATTAAGGGAATTGATTAAAAATGTAAAGGAAGGTAACTTAGGTAATTTAGGAGTATTAGATTTCATAATACATTACAAAATGTTAATCATCAAACAAATTCAGTATTGTTTGATAAATAGAGTGGTAGGTCAGTCAAGTAGATTTAGTACATGTTTCACAATAGTAAATGACCATGAAAATCCAATGTTTGATGCACCTAAAGATTCAAGCTTTTGTGATAAGAAGTCACCATATGATAAAAAGTAAAGGGAAAATTGGAAAACAATTTGGAAAAAAGTTGACACAGACCTACATCTTACATTGAGTACCAAAATAAGATCCAAATGTGCACATGATTTAGACATGAAAGATGATATAAATAAATAAGGGGTAACATGGAAAATTTTACCTGTCAGATCTATGAACAACTGAAGAATTTATGACCAAACAAGATATGAAGAGGATCATGGTAAGTCAAATGGATAATTTTAGTTATGTGAAATTAAAAAGGTTTTGCACAAACAAATGTATCTAAAATTAGAAGAAAAAACAGGAAGCTAATGAAAAATTAATATCCTTTTTCTCTGATAAAGGAATCATTTCTATGATATATGAGCTAAAGTTATTTTTAAAAATATGAGTCATTCCTTAATTGAAAAATGATGAAAGGATATGAACAGGTAGTTTTGAGAAGAAATCAAAACTATCAATAGTCACATAAAAATACTGTAAGACAGTATAGACTAGACAAATGCAAATTAAAACAACTATGATATACAAACCATCAGATTGGCTAGCATGACAGAAAGGGAAAATGATAAATGTTGAAAGTGATGTTGAAAATAACACTAATGTACAGCTGGTGGAGTTACAAATTTGTCCAACCATTCTGGAGAACAATTTGGAACTATGCTATAGAACCATGCATGCCCTTTGACCCCACAATACCCCTACTAAGTCTGTATCCCAAAAAGATTGAAGAAAAACAGAAAGAATCTATTTGTACAAAAATATTTATAGTAGCCATTTTTAGGGTGGGCAAAGCATTAGAAATCAAAAGGATGCCCATTACTTGTGGAGTGATTGAATAAATTGTGGCATATGAATGTGATGAAACATTATTGTGCTATAAGAAAAGATGAGCAGGATGGTTTTAGAAAAACCTGGGAAGACAAATGAACTTATGCAAATTGTAGTCAGCAGAACTAGTAAAAATTTTATATTATGTTTTATATGTATATATTATATGATATATGCTATATATAATATATTATATTTTAATTATTATCAACTGCAAAAGACTTAGCTCTTCTGATCCCAGACAATTACAAAGAATTCAGAGTGAAAATGCTTTCTACCTCCAGAAAGAGAACGCAGATTGAACCATACATTTTTTCCCACTTTATTTATGTTTCTTGATTTTTACTATTTTTATTTTTTCAACATGGCTAATATAGAAATGTTTTGTATTACTTCACATACATAATTGATATCATATTGCTTGTCTTCTTAAAGAGATGATATGAGAAAGGAGGGAGGGAGAGTATTTGGAACTCAAAATGAAAAGAATATTAAAAATAAACAAGTAAAATTTTAAAAATTCCCATTTTGAAGATGAGAAAACTGAGGTATTTTAGAGTTGCATAGCTAGCAAATGTCTGAGGCAGGATTCAAACCCAGATCTTTCTAAAAGGAAGTCCAGCACTCAATCCATTATGACATTTAGATATAAAAGGTGATATGATAAGCAAATTAGGAGAGCAAGGACTAGTTTCCCTGTCAGATCTATGGAGAAGGGAAGAATTTATGACCAAACAAGAGATAGAGAACATTATTAATTGCAAAATGGATAATTTTGATTATGATAAATTGAAAAGTTTTTGCACAAACAAAACAAATGTAAATAAGATTAGAAGGGAAGCAGAAAGCTGGGAAACATTTTTTTCTTCCAGTGTTTCTCATTTGTAAAATAAATAGAAAACTGTGTCAACTCTATAAGAATAGAAGTCATCCCCCAATTGATAAATGGTCAAAGGATATGAACAGACAGTTTTCTTTAGTGAAGAAATTAAAGTTATCTACAGTCATATGGAAATCTCTAAATTACTATTGATTAGAGAAATGCAAATTAAAACAACTCTGAGATATTACCTCACACTTATCTGATTGGCTAATATGGCAATCAAGGGGAATGATAATTATTGGAGAAGAGGTGGGAAAATTGGGACACTCATACATGGTTGGTGGAGTTGTGAACTAATCCAACCATTCTGGAGAGCAAATTTGGAACTATCTTCAAAGAGTTATAAAACTGTGCATACCCTCTGATCCAGAAATATCACTACTAGGTTTGTATTCCAAAGAGATCATTAAAAAGGGGTAAAAACCCATACATACAAAAATATTTATATCAGCTCTTTTTGTGGTGGAAAAGAATTAGAAATTGAGGGGATGTCCATCAATTGGAGAATGGCTGAACAAGTTGTGCTATATGAATGTAATAGAATACTATTTTGCTATAAGAAATGATGAGCAGGTAGATTTCAGAAGAAGCTGGAAAGAATTGAACTGATGCTGAGTAAAGTGAGCAGAACCAGGAGAATATTGTATACAGTCACAGCAACATTGTGTGATTATCAACTTTGATAGACTTACTTCTTCTCAGCAACACAATAATCGAAAATGATTCCAAAAGACTCATGGTGGAAAATGCTATCCACATGCAGAGAGAGAACTATGGGATCTGAATGCAGATCAAAGCATACTATTTTCTCCTGTTTTTCTTTGTTGTGTTTTTTTTCCTTTTGTTCTCATTCTTCTTTCACAACATAACTAATGTGGAAATATGTTTAAAATTATTGTACATGTATAGCATATATCAAATTGCTTGCTGTCCTGTGGAGGAGGGAGGGCAGAGAGGGAAGGAGCAAAAAAAATTGAATTCAAAATCTTATAAAAGTGAATGCTGAAAACTAACTTTACATGTAATTGGAAAAAATAAAATACTACTGAGTGGAAAAAAATCCATTGTGCCTTAACATATCAATACATGTTTGGTCTTTTTTATAAGATTTTAACCTTTGGCAAAAATGAGCAAGGGAGATGAAGAATGTAATTCCAGATAGCATCATGAAGTCTATTAAGAACAAAGGAGGTAGGGGTGGCCAGGTAGCACAGCGAGTAAGAGCACCAGCTCCAGTGTCAGGATGACCTGGAGATCAACTCCCGGGCTCAGACACTTAGCACCCACCCAGAAACACCTGGCCATGTAACCTTGAGCAAGTTACTTAACCCCAATTGCTTAAAAAAAAGAAAAAAAAAAGAAAAAAGGAGGAAAGAGCAAGATCAACTCCACAATTTGGGCATGTAACTTAAAAAACAACAAAAAAAAATAGTCAAAAATAAACAACATTAGCAAAATTGCACGATATTTTTTAAAAAGTCCCCAAATCAGCCACATTTCTATTTGTTATCAACAAAACCAAGCAGGAAGAGAGAAATTCCATTTAAAACAATTGCAGATGGCATAAAATATTTGGGATTCTACATGCCAATACACACAGGAACTATATGAATACAATTACAAAACACCCTCCACACAAGTAAAGACCGATCTAAACAATTGGAAAAATATTAATTGATCATGTGTTGCTGAGATAGTATAATACAAATGACAGTACTACCTAAATTAATTTACTCATTCAATAACGTACCAATCAGACTACCAAAAAATTACTTTTTAGAGCTAGAAAACACTAATAAAAAACTGTCTGGGGGCACAAAAGGTCAATTCACAAGGGAAATGTGAAAAACAAATATGAAGGAAGGGGGCCTAGCAGTATATCTCAAACTATACCACAAAGCTGTAATCATCAAAACAATTTAGTGCTGATTAAGAAATAGATTGGTAGGTCAAAGGACAAAAAAATTATAAACAATCTATAGAAGAAAATGAGTATTGGTTGTTGTCCTTCATTCTTGAAAAGGACCAAAATGATATCACTATGCTAGAGTCTTAGTGCTTAATAAATCCAAAGACCCAAGCTTTGGGAGCAAGGACTTACCATTTGACAAAAAAAAAAAAGAAATACTTGGAAAAAAGGAAGGTAGTCTTGTAGAAAGTAAGCATAGACCAACATCTAACCCCATATAACAATATAAGTTCAAAATGAGTACATGATTTAGGCATAAAGGTGGTATATGCAAATTAGGGGAGCATAGAAAAAATTACCAGTCTGCTCTATGGATAGGGGAAAAGTTCATGACCAAAAAAAGAGAGAGAGAATCACAGGAGATAAAATGCATAATTTTGATTGTATTGAATTAAAAAAAAGTTTTGTACAAACAAATCCAATGGAGTCAAAGCAAAGCAAGGAATTGGAGAAAATAACGATTTACAAAATGCTTCTCTGATAAATGTCTAATTTATCAACTATATAGGGAACTGAGCCAAATTTATAAGGATAAATATCATTCCCCAGTGGATAAATGATCAAAGAAAGTTTTAAGAAGAATGAATTAAAGCTTTTAATACTCATGTGAGAAATGAAAATTAAAACAATTCTGAGGTGCCACCTCATGCCTATCATATTGGTTAAGATGACCAAAAAGAAAAATGATAAATGCTGCATGTAATGTGGGAAAATAGATACACCAAAGCCCTGTAGGTAAGTCTTTGAATTAGTCCAATCATTCTAGAGAACAATTTGATTCTGTTCCCAAAGGGTATAAATCTATGGATACCATTTGGCCCCAAATTACTGCCACTAGGTCTATACCCCAAAGAGATAAAATAAAAAGGATATGGGACCATATATACCAAAGTATTTATGGCAGTTCTTTTTGTTGTGGCACAGAATTAGAAACTGAGGGCATGCTCACCAATTGAGGAATGGTTAAACAAGTTATGATATATGATGTGATGAAATACTATTGTGTTGTAAGAAATGAGGAAGGAGATGATTTCAGGAAAGCCTGGGGAGACTTATATGAACTGATATAAAATGAAGTGAACAGAACCAGGAGAACAATTTACACAGTAGCAGCAATATTGTAACAATAATCACCAATAAATGACTCACTAACTCCTCATGTAATCTATGACAATTTCAAAGGGACCCTAATGAAAAATGATATCCACCTCCAGAGAGAGACCCAATAAACTCTGAGTGTAGAGTGAAACATTTTAAAAAAAATTCTTGCTTTTTTTTGTAGTATGTCTTACATAGGAAAATTTTTGTATGATTTCATACGTATAATGTTATTTTTTTTTGTCTTTTTGGAGTTCAAGCAGGTAGGCAGGAGAGAATTTAGAACTGAAAATGAAAATTAAAAATACTTGAACCGTACTCTCATCGACAGCATATATACTAAAATTGGAATGATACAGAGAAGATTAGCATGGTCCCTGCACAAGGATGACGTGCAAATTCGTGAAGCATTCCATATTAAAAAATACTTGAACCAATTCAAACCAATATTAAAAAAAAACCCTTTGCTATGTGTATGCCAAAGAAATGAACAAATGGGGAAAATAAAAGTCCTATCTAGGATATAGTACGCAAAAATACAAGAGTTCCAAAATAGTTCATCATGTTCATGAGTTCAAAATAGTTCATCAAGAAAGAGCCTTGGTGTTGGATCCAGAGAACGTGGGTTTGAATCCCCATCTTGTTATTTACTACATTTGTGACTTTGCTTATATGAGGACCTTCTTTCTTTCTTTCATTTTTTTCTTTCTTTCCTTCTCTCTCTCTCTCTCTCTCTCTCTCTCTCTCTCTCTCTCTCTCTCTCCCTCCCCTCCCCTCTCTGTAGTACATGCTTTCAAAGGACTTACAGTCTTGGGAGTGTATCCTTATAAGACATATACTTACTTGTTTTTGTTGTTACTAATCCCATGCTACAGAGATTTCCAATTTCACTGGTGTGGGTACTCTTGTCACTAACTGACTTCTACCATGTTGCAGTTTTTGAGGGCTGATGTGGCCATAAAAAAATCATCATCTTGAGGTCAACCTGGTGAAAAACCTCTCTGAACTTAGCTAGGTTGATTTTCAATAAAAAAATGCAGTCCGGGACCTGAGTTCAAATCCAGCCTCAGACACTTAACACTTACTAGCCATGTGACCTTGGGCAAGTTACTTAACGCCAATTGCCCCGCTTCCCCCCCCCCCCCCAAAAAAAAAAAAAAAAAAAAAAAAAGAAATGCAGTCCATCACTGAAATAAAACTTAAAACCTCTCTACCTTAACAGGACCTGTTGGAGTTCAGCTGGCATGATGCTTGAGAAACTAGCACCACTTCTGTACCCATAGGAAGGCTTCAGAGTTGAAATTTACTAAAGTAAGATAAGTACTGGACAATCATAGATTTAAAATTCAGAGGGATCTGAGGGACATCCAGTCATACCCACTCATTTGACAGATGAGGAAACTGATGCATAGAGATGGGGCTTGGGCAAGATTGTTTTTCGTCCTTCGTTCTCAAAGAGGACCAATGACATCAGGAGGGCAATGTCTTGACTCACAAAATGAATTGGATTTAAGTGAGGCAGAGCTGTGCAAAGTCATCAGCCTCACTCTCTCCTCCACAGTCATCAGAGTCCAGTGGCAGGACAAAAGTTAAGATGACTGATGATGGCCCAATGTGCAAGATCACTCAGATGGTAAGTAGAAGTTGAGATTTGAACCCAGATCCTTTGACTCTAAACCCATCACTCCTTCCAATTCACTTCACTGCTTCCAAAGGCTATGTCATGTTAAGGATTTATTATTTGATTGATATCTCCCTCTACTGAAGCAGATCTCAAAACAAATCATATAAGCTTTAGATAATTGCCTAAATTTCATGGAATTTAAGTGACTTAACCACACTCACATAACTAATAAGGACAATAGGTGAGACTTAAACTAAGTTCTTCTTGACTCTATTCCCAGCACTCTATCTCATCTTACCTTTCACTTCCAATGTATATATGCTTATGTCTTATTTAAGTAGAAAGCTTTACAGTGTCATGAAATCAGTTTAAAGGAAGAAGGAAACACGCATTCATTAAGCACCTAGTATATGCTAAGTGCTGTGCTAAGTGATTATATTATCTCATTTTATCCTCTCAGCAAGTTTGGGAGGTAAGTGCTTATTTTACAGTTGAGGAAAATGAAACTGAAGAGGTTAAGTAACTTGCCCAGAGTTACACTAATTATAAGTGTCTGGAGCTAGATTTGAATTTAGGTCTTTCTGACTTCAAGTCTAGCATTCTACATACTGTTCTGCCTAACTCCAAGGAGGTCACTTACACACACACACACACACACACACACACACACACACACTATGTATATACATACATATGTATATATAATGCAATAGCATAATAACAATAAGTAAAACAAGATTATAATCACACATATATATTTGTGTATATATGCATACACATGAATATATGTATATATATATTTATACACACACATGAATACATATAATGGATCTATTATCCATGAGTCAATCTATGGATCTCTTATCAATAGATAAGAAATAGATAGGTAGACAGACTATAAGTTATTATAGAGCAGTGCAGTATTTGTAACACATCTTGAAGCTATGCAGTTTGTGGTCAAAGCGGATAAACACGTTCTTAGTCAGAGATTGACTACATGGCTGATGGAATGTTGAATCAAACCAATATGGCAATTCTAATACACTAATTCTTGGAAATGGACTTGGCATTAAGAAGTTTTTTTAACAATTAAAAGGATACAATAAGGGGGAAAAAGATTAGCCACAAAAAATATGCTGTGCTTTCACTGTGGGAGATAATAAAACGTAATGAAGCAAGGCAGCCTAGAATAGGGAAGATTAATTTGTTTCAGATTAATAATAATAATAATACTACTTGTTCACTATGGAATGAATTCATGCTAAAAAACAACATTGCAATAACATCAGAAGACTCTCTACAAAGCCCAGAAAATGCCCAGAAATTTGAAGTTAGCACTAAAACTTCACTTGTTGGATCCCACAACATTGAAACCAAAGCCAACTGTTTCCATGTCACTGGATGTTAGTTGTGATTAAAGGTCAGTGCTTAGAAGAACAGTAGAGAATCAAGTTGAATTGGGACAAATGAAGGGAACAAAAGAGCAGTGAGGTATTTGTTTTATTCCTGAGAATCATGTCCAGTCATTCCAATTTAACAAACATCTGTAAATGCTTCATGTGCTAAATGTATTATTCCAATTAATCATGCCCTATTAATGTACTCCCCCTAAGCTCTCCTTTTCTTGAGTTCCTATTGGATCTTTGCATCACAGGATCATAAATTTGGGGTTGGAAGGTACCTAAGAGGTCACCTATTCCTACTCCCTCATTTCTCAGATGAAGAAACTGAGACCCAGGGAGATAGAATGACTTATATCTCTTATGAACAATCAATATTACAGCTGATATTCAAACTCAAATCCTCCAATTCCAAATCAACTGATCTTTCTATTGCACTACACTTGTTTTTCAATGAGAAGAGGATTTGATTGTCTATTTTGATGGTTCCTGAAAGATACTCCATGCCCCAATGTACAAGAACTCTTAGCCTGAATGACTGAATCTTGAACTATATTCAAAATATTGAAAGATGTGGTAAACATGTTTGTGAAGCTACTTGCCAGTGGTCCTGTGATCTGTGAATGATGGCAAAGAACAGCAGAGGTGCAGGACCATCACACTAGAAACATTCTGACATGTCCAAATGGGAAAAAGATGACTAAAAGCTATGTTTGTGTCATGCACAGAAGTCCTTCCCAGGGCAATTTAATTTAATTCAATAAGCATTTAAGTGCTTACTGGATCCAAAGCCTGTGTTATCATGGGAGTGCCAATGTTTTTCTTGTTCTCTATGACCTCACAACTTAGCAGGGGGTGATAACACATGTACATGGGGATATAGATTGCCCAGAGCCATACAATCAGTGTGTGTTAGAGAAGAGATACTTGAATTCAGGTTTTCCTGGCTCCAAGGCCAGTTTGCTATTCATGACTTTATACCACCTCTCAAAGCTACCTTCAAACTACTACTAATTAAAAGAAAAACAGAACAAAACAATAGCTAACATTTATATAGTGCTTTAAATTTTGCAAAGTGCTGGCAACTTACTGGATCCTCACAAAAAACACAGGGAATTAGGTGTTATTGTTATTCACATTTTACAAATGAGGAAACTGAGGCAGAGAGCGGTCAAGTGACTTCGCTAGGGTCATGCAACTGCTGAGTATCTGATTCAGGATATGAACATGGGGCTTTCTAACTCCAACATTTTAACCACTGTGACACCTTGCTATGAGCTCCTTAAGGGTAAGGACTAGGTTTTGTAAGCTTCATCATATTCTTTTTTTTTTTCATCTACGATGTGGGCAACACAGTAACCACTTGGTAAATACTTGCTGAATTAATACTAGTGAGAGAGCAGCAGGGGATGAGTCACAAACAGTATTTCACTTGGATGTCATATTTCTCTCATATTTTTTAAATTATGAACTTTTATATTATTTTGCTTAATGTATTCTATATTTGATTTGGGTGGGAACTTCAATAATTTTTAGGATTTTCACAAATAAACCATATGATTGTAGGATGCAGAGACCTTTAAAAATTGGGGATATTTAAATTTTCTACTTTCTACTTAATTTTAAATATGGTCTTAGCTGATAGAAATTGAGAGGTTTTTACTGACAGCACAGTAGAGCTTCAGGAATGAAAAAAAAAAAGCCTTAAAGACCATCTAGCAAATAAGCCTACATTTAAATTTTTTATTGATATCTTTATTTTTAAATCATCTTTATTTGCTAATATTTACTTCCCCCTTTCCTGTCTAGTAGGCTATTCCTTGTACCATGGAACAAAAAGGAAGATTTTTTAAATAACCCAGTATACATAAAGTTCTGTACTTTTGATCTCCAACTTCTACAAAGAAAGGATAGAAGTGCACGTTCTCCTTCATTGGTCTTTTTGGTTGTTGTTCTTTGTTCTTTTTCTTTCCTTTTAAATTTTTTTTAAATCTTTTTTTTGCAGTTTATTTTTTTATTTTTAGTTTAAATCATTCATTTCCACAAGATTTTGAGTCACAAATTTTCTCCCCATTTTTCCCCTTACCCATCACCCCAAAACAGCGATGCCACTGAACATCCCCTCTCCCAACTTTCCAGTAGGGCATGGTAGATCTCTATGACCCAGTGCCTGTATATCTTTATTTCCCAGCTACATGTAAAATTAATAACAATAATATATTTTTTAAATGTTAAATTTTAAATCTTTGAATTCCAGATTCTTTCCCTACCTCCCTCATCACCCAACCTTATGGGGAATATAAGCAATTCAATATAGGTTGTACATGTGTAGCTATGTAAAACATTTCCATAGTGGATATATTATGAAAGACTGACTATATTTCCCTCCATCCTATCCCACCCCCAATTGTTCCATTCTCTACTTTGATCCTGTCCCTTTTCAAAAGTGGGTGCTTCCAACTTCCCTCCCCCCCAACCTGCCCTCCCGTCCATCCTCCCCTGTCTCATCCGCTTCCCCCCTATTCTCCTGTAGGGTGAGATACCCTATTTAGTGTGTATTTCATTCCCTCCTCAAGCCAAATTCAACGGGAATAAGGTTGACCCATTCCCTTTTGCCTTCCTATTCTTCCCCTCCATTGTAACCATTTTCCCTTCCCTCTTACATATGAAATAGTTTACCCCATTCTGTCTCTCTCCATCTCCTCTCATTATATTCCTCTCTCACCTCTTAATTTTACCTTTTAAGTATCATCCCTTCCTGTTAAATTGGTCCTGTGCCCTCTGTCTATGTATACCTTTAAACATATATACACACATTCACATATGTATTCATCTGCCCATATACCCTCATATATAGACACATATATTCCCTTCAACTACTGAGAAAAGTTTCATAAGTTATAATTATTGATTTTCCATGTAGGAATGTTAATAGTTCAACTTTGATAGGTTCCTTATGATTTCTTTTCCCTGTTTACCTTCTCATGCTTCTCTTGCTTCTTGTAGCTGAATGTCAATTTTTCTCTTCAACTCTGGTTTTTTCAGTAAGAATGCTTGAAAGTCCTGTATTCCACTGAATGACCATATTTTCCCCTGAAACATGATACTCGGTTTTGCTGGGTAGGTGACTCTTGGTTTTAATCCCAGCTCCTTTGACCTCTGGAATATCATATTCCAAGCCCTTCGATCCCTCAGTGTAGAAGCTGCCAGATCCTGGGGTTATCCTGATTGTGTTTCCACAGTATTCAAATTGTTTCTTCCTGGCTGCTTGTAATATTCTCTCCTTAATCTGAGAATTCCAGAACCTGGCTATAATATTCCTAGGAGTTTTCTTTTTGGGATCTTTTTCAGGAGGTGATCGGTGGATTCTTTCAACCTCTATTTTCCCCTCTCGTTCTAAAACATCAGGGCAATTTTCCTTGAGAATTACTTGCAGGATGATTTCTAGGTTCTTTTTTTGACTATGGCTTTCAGGTAGTCCAATAATTTTTAAATTATCTCTCCTGGATCTGTTTTCCAGGTCAGTGATTTTCGCAATGAAATATTTCACACTGCCTTCTATTGTTTCATTTGTTTGGATCTGTTTAATAGTATCTTGATTTCTCATAAAGGCACTAGCTTCCATTTACTCCAATCTAATTCTGAAGGAATAATTCTCTTCAGTGAGCTTTTGAGATTCTTTTTTCACCTGGCAAATTTGTCTTTTTAAGGCATTCTTCTCCTCATTGGCTTTTTGAGCCCCTTTTGCCATTTGAGTTAATCTATTTTTTAAGGTGTTATTTTCCTTAGATTGTTGACTCAATTTATAATTTTCTTGCATCATTCTCATTTCTCTTCCCAGATTTTCTTCCACTTCTCTTATTTGGTTTTTCTAAATCCTTCTTAAGCTCCTCTATGGTCTGTAAGCAGCTTATTCTTTTCTTGGAAGCTTTTGGTGCAGGAGTTCTGACTTTGTTGTCTTCCTCGTGTTCCATGCTTTTATCCTTTTTGTCCCCAAAAAGGAGTCCAAAGTTGGATTACTGTACTTGGCTTGCTTCTGTCGTTTGCCCATGTTGTCACTCAATTACTTGTCTTTTGAGCTTTTTTCTACAGTAGAACTCTGCTACCAGAGGGGGTAGCTTTGTCCCAATTGCTGGGGTTCTTGAGGCTGCTGGAGCTATTAGTTGGGTGCCTTCTCTGAAGCCTCTACACAGTCTGGCAAACTGGTCACTCGCCCCAGGACCTCCACCCTAGACTGAAATCCTGATCCAAGCAAGTTAAAGTAAGTGATTACCCCTCAGACTGGTTGCTTGGTTCCCCTACAATCTGAAGGCCAGGAGCTCTGAAGCAGCCACGTGGTGGTGGCTGCATGGCCGCTGTGCCTCAGCCACTTCTGAGGGGCTAAAGGCCTGACCACACTGCTGAACTCCCAGTTCACAAAGTCCACATTGTACTTACCTTTCACTTTGTCCTTAGTATGTATGGGATGATAATTCTGGAAACTGCCCCAGTTGCTGGTGATCTGAAATCCCTCCAGCTATGGGCTTGTTGTAGCTGCCCTGAGGCTTAAACCTCGGGCTCCTGGGCTGGACTCCCAGAGTGCTGGGCTGGCTGCTTCCTGCCAGCCTGCCAGGCTATCTTCAGAGGGACATTTGCTTCTCTGTGTCATTTTGTGAGTTCTGCAGCTCCAAAGTTTGTTCAGGGTCACCTTTTACATGAATTAGAGGAGGTGGAAATGGGAGCTGAAGGGACTTCCTATTTCTCCTCTGCCATCTTGACTCCGACCCTCTCCTCCATTTTTTAGGGTCAAGTTCAGTCATTAAAATGACACAGCATTCATTTTTGTTGTCATTCTTTTCCTTTTTATTATTGTAATCAGTGTGTATATCATTTTCCTGGTTCTGCTTACTTCAGTCTGCATCAGTTAATTAATGCTTTTCATATTTCTCTGAATTTTTCACATCATATAGTACAATGCAACATTCAATTACATTAATGTAACTAAATTTTGCTTAGTTGTTTCCCAGTTCCTGCAACCTTGCATTTTAAATCTGAGAAAGTGGAGACCAAGGGAAATGCAGTGATTGGCTCATGGTCACATATGACTCAAGGTGACAGCTGTCTCATTTATGTTGTTGTTGAGCCATTTTCCATCATGTCTGACTCTTTGTGACGTGTTTGGGTTTTTTCTTTGCACAGATACTGGAGTGGTTTTCCAGTTTCTTCTATACCTTGTTTTACAGATGAGGAGACTGAGGCAAATATGGATAGATAAATTGTCCAGGTTCACAAAACTAGTAAGTAGCAGAGGCCTGATGTGAACTCTGGATGGTGAGTGTTTCTGACTCCACGCTTGGCACTCTACCCACTCCACCAGCTAATGCAGTCATTTCTTTCATCAATGAAGATCACAATCTATCATTGCCTAAATAAATCGTCTTCATGAGTTGTTCTGTCTGGACAAAACAAACAACAAAAAACAACAACAAGAAGAAACAAACAAGAAAACTTGGTTTTTCATTTTCCAGGGCTCTAAGTCTAGAAGGGACTTCGAAAGTCATGCAGTCTATTTCAACATCTTTATTTTATAGATAAGGAAACTAAGATCCTGAGAAGTTAAGTAAATCGGGTCACAAGGGCACTAAGTAGCCAAGCTTAGATTTAGCTTCAAGTCCAGCATTCTAACTACTGTGCTACACAGCTTTCTCACACATATGTGCAGATTCTTGAATAGTAATTTGGTCCCAGGAAGGTCATCAAAATCTTTTTTTTTTTTTACCTTGGTAGAATATATCAGAGTTTGTGTTGTGCTGATGGTGCCTTTGAGGACTCACCTGTCCTCATGAGGCATCAGAGGAAGACTTTCATGACTTTGTTTGACCTCCAGGCTCCTCAGTGTGGGGAGCTCTCTCTCCATATACATTAGGTCAGTTATCCTTTGTAATTTATATTTATAGAGAATTGCCCCGAACACTGAGAAGGTGAGTTGCCTGAAGGCAAGGAACCAGCATGGGTGCTCATGGGAGGGTCTTAAGATGTCTTCCTGACTCCAAAGCCAGTTATTTATCTGCTGTGCCATCCTGCATCTCAGATTTGATGACTCTCATGGACCGATTTGAGGCATTTATTTCCATTTCAGTTGGATATGTTATAAAAGTAGTGATCACAATTGTCATTGCCTGGCTCTGTTAGGTACTATGTGAGGTTCTCCTGTGTCACACCTGGCACTGTGTGAGGTTCTCCTGTCACCTTATCAGTGTTTTGTCTCTTCTACCCTGCCTCCTAAGATGTATTTGTTGGGGAAATATAGTGCACACTTACCTAAGTAGCTGGGTGAATCCAGTCATTGGGTGTGTGCAGATGGTAATTTTTTTCTCTCTCCAAACTTTCCTGCTGTGATGGGAGGGCCCATAGGTATTTAGCCAGCTTTACCTTGGGCTAGGTGAAAACAGTGTTTGTCGTGGATGCTAACAGCTGCTTAGAATGTGTAATCATAGCCCTATGTTTTTGCCCTGCTGAGCATTCTTTGTTAAAAGCTTACAAGAAAAGAGAAAGGTGGAGTCATTTTTCCAAATGAACTGAGATCATCATCAAGCCTTCTCAAATACCCAGAAAGAAATACACTGCACTTTAAAAATATATTTTTAAATGAATATTTTTGTATTTTGATTTTACTTTTATTTCCAAGTCTGTCCATCCTCTATTCCCCAGAGGGCCATCATTTATTATATTTATTTTTAAATGTATAATTGTTATATATTATATTTTTTAAAATTAATGAACATTATTATCTCTCTCTCCTGCTTCCCTCCCCCCACTCTCTGAAAGAAATAAAAAAGGAAACAAAAACCTTGTAATATATATGCAGTCAAATAAAACAAATTCTTATGTTGTTTGTCCAAAAATTCATGTTTCTTTCAGCAATTCCTTTTACCAAATGAAAAAGAAAGAGGAAGGAGAAAAAAAGCTATTTAGTAAAACTAACCAAAACATTAATGTAGTCTGACAATGTTTTCAATGTTCCCTGCCCATAGTCCCTCACCTCTACAAAGAAGAGAGGGAGGTGCTTTTTCTCCCTTTTTCTCCAGGTCCAAGTTTGATCATTAGTGCTGCATATATCTTAAAATACAATTTTAAAGAAATTAAGCCTTTCAAGGTTGTTAGTATTTAATACAAATTTATAAGAGTGGACTTTTCTGTCCTTTGCTTCCCTTTTCCCTCTCCTGCTCTAAACAAATTTTCATTATCCATTGCATTTGGGTAGATGTGAATTTGTAAAGTTAGGCCAAGAGATGATCTGAGGAATGCCTGGAGGAAAGGCTCAATGATGGCTTATAGAACACAACCTGTAGTTTCCCATTTCCATAATACCAGTGATTGGAGCCAGTTCATTTAACTGCCTTAATTTGCACAGATACTGATGTAAGGAGGAAGAGCCCACCTTCATCAAAATGCTGCCCGAGCCCAAGTGAGTTGCTATTAAAAGCCCAGTAATGACTCGTATCAGTTTATGCAGATTTGCACGGCCAGGGTTACTCTGTGTCTGGCACTTGGCAAAGCGAAGATAACATTTAAATCAGGCACTAAGTGTAATTAAGTACTACCCTTCAGCACATCTCTCCTTTTAGGACATTTTTATACACCATGATTTAAAACATGACAATTGGGTGAGATTAAAGCAGCAAATTGTGCCCATAAAACAAGCCCCTGAAAATAGCAAGGGACTATAAAATTTTATAAAGGGAATACAGCACATGCCTCCAATCCGATAAAACTTTTGTGAGCTAGGAGATTAACTGTGAAATAAAAATAAGCCAATACAGTATGGGTAACATTCAGACTATAAATTGCTTGTTATTGTTTGGTATAACTTTTATTTTCTCTCCCCAAATGGCTCCTTAGCATCTTAAGAAAATCCCATGAAAAGCAGAATTAATTAACTTTTGGAAGGATTGGCCCAGACCGAAAAAAAAAAAAAAAAGATGGGCATATGATTGTAAGGAGCCGGGAGGGGGCAAATATGGAGGGTAAAAAAAATAGAGATGGTTTTTTGTCTTTGAAAAGATTTTGTGCTATGGTAGAAGGAGCACTAAATTTAGGACCTTAGTTCAAATCCCAGTTTGGATGGTCCGTGGCTATGTGATTCTGAGCAAATTGTTTATGCTTTCTGAATCTCTGTTTCCTGGGGATAATAATACTTTTGCTATGGCACACAAAGATATTGCCATGAAAGTGTTTTGTGTAAATTGGAAATGGTAATCTTGAGCTATTATTAAAAGTGTGTAATTGGTTCTGCTATACCTTAATTCCTGGTCCTCTTCCCTCTCTTTTACATCCTGGCTTTTGTAAAGTTAGAAACTCTTTCCAAACCTCTCAAAGTTTCTATGGCTATCTTTGAAAAAAAAAAGTGTATTGTGTATGTGTGTATACATACATATATATTTAATAACACATTTATTTTTAAATAAATCAAAATCCCTGAAAAAGCTGGACTTCAGTTATTGTGAGTAATGAATACCCCTGAAGTGATTGTATTATTTGAATTCACATTGTAAATTTCCATTGAACTAAAGCCAAATAACATATTAACAATGATTATATTTTACATAATTATAAAAGGGCAGCCACTGCAAGGGTTTTATTATTCGCACTAATTGAGATCTAGCTGTATAAACGAATTCTTAAAAATAAAAGTAATTATACTAGGAAAAAATAGAAAAGTACATAATATTCATGGGGAGTGAAACTGTTTTTAACCATATCTTGCACAGGTATAGTTAAATGGATGATGTACATTGGTACTTTGCATGATTATTTTTCTAGGTTTGTTTTTTTTTTCAAATCAAGTAGACTGGATGACATTATTTCTTGCAAAATTATTCGAGGTAGTTAGATTTCTTGCGAGCAATCATCTTATACATCAGGATTGAGTTGACTAGAACATGTTGTGGTTAATAGAATTGGCTAAAGTCAGCAAATCATTATCCTCTAGGTCACAGAATGTTAGACCTCCAACTCAGAGTATGGGATGAGCTAGAATGGACCTTAGAACATATAATGCCAGAGCTTAAAGTGCTCCTGAAGACCTGGGATAGAATATAGAATATTATATATAAATTAGACCTGATCTCCACAGAACAAAATTTGTCAGAGTTGTGAAGACATCTTTGAACACATAATATTAGCAATGGAAAGAATCCTAGGACATATAATTTCAGAGTTTAGAATAAAGACAATTATATCCAGGAGAAAACATAGAACAAAGGTTGTCAAAACTGTAAGGGGTGTTCAAATATAAAACATAAAATATGTATGTGGAAGGAAACTTAGAAGGGACCTTTGAATTTAGAATGCTGGGACAGACTTTTAGGTTCAGAGGTGTCAAACCCACAGCAAGGGATTCAGTATAGCTAACCAGATTCAAATGTAAAAGGGAAATAAATACAAATACAAATAAACACACTAGACCACAGATAATGTAAAGTAGTCGTATTAAGTGAATGTGTGGTCTGTAAAGATCTTTATACATACATGGCTTAGTGGACATTTCTATTTGAGTTTGATACTATTGCCTTAGATGATTGAACCAATTATATCTCAGTTGACAAGTGTATTAGGAGAGGAAATATTGGAACTAAAGAGAGAAAGCCAATACTTGAAAAACAACCTAGTCTGTCTCTTCATTTTTCAGAGGAAGAAACTAAGACCTATATTAAGTCCGTGTGTTTTTCTCTTGTGACTTTAAGGTAACGTACTGTAATTTCCTTGTAAGACTTATTTTGGTGATCAGGATGCTTTGATTCTTTAGATTTCCACATTTAAATAAAAGCATGGAAAATGTTTATGTACTTCATTTTGCAGGTGTTGATGTTTGCAGATGAGGGAACTGAAATAAATTTGGCTAGGGAGCAGGTTGGGAATTCAGAAACTGTGAATTCTGATCTATTAATGTTACTCCTTGTTTTGACTAATTAGGTTATTTAATCACCCTCTAGCAGTTCAGTTCCTTAATTCTAAAACAGGTACAAAATAATGAAAAGCCAATCAATTGACTCAACACTATGATGGAAGCATGATTACTAAACTGTTTGAGTTAAATTGTTTTTGAAAATTTCCCCCATACTATTAACCTAATTTTGAGGTATTAGAATAAGAACAGGAGTAAGGAAGGGGGCAAGTATGAATTATAGAAATCTTAAAAAGGAAAGATGAATTTTTGTTACTGGTATGTTGGAAAGAGTTTTAGAGTTGAAACTAGGAGTTGTAAGTTCCAGGCTCAGCTCTGCTATTAAATGCATTACCATGGGTAAGTCATGGAAACTTTCTGAACCTCAGTCTTCTCACCTATCATATGAAGACAATATTCATCCAACTGACAAGGTTTTGAGGAAATAATTTTGTAAACAACTATGTATAATGTATAAGTAGGATGTAAACTCCCTTAGGGCAGAAAAAGTTTCATTTTGTCGTTGTATCCTAAGTCTCTGGTACAGTCCCTGACAATATTAGTTTTGAATAAATGCTTGTTGATTGATTAATAAAAATGTTAATTTTTGCTGAGTAATATAAGTAGGTTACAACATATTTTCATTGAGAGAGGCAACATGATAGCATGGATGGTATACTAGACTTGGATATCAGAAGGTCTGGGTTCAAATTCTGCCTATGTTGCTTTTAGCTTTGTTACAATGAGCAGGCAAATATCTTTACTTCCCTGAATCTCATTTTCCTAATGGAAATCATAATACCTGTACTGCCTACCTCATGAGTTATTGTGAGGCCTAAAGGAAATAAATTATGATGAATACTTTGCAAATTTTAAAGTCCTATATACATATGTTATTATTGTGGTTACTATGTTTTTATCTTCAACGTACTTTTTTTTCCCATTTTGTCAACAGTATTTTTGAAGGAATTGTTCAGTTTTTCTTCTACCTCTATTATTTGACTTTGAAAAATCCTTCTTGAGCTCTTCCAAGAAGGCTTTTTTGGACTTGAGATCAGTTCATATTCCCCTTTGAGGTTCCAGTTGTGGGTGTATTGACCATGTTGTCCTCGCTTGAATTTGTGTTTAGGTCTTCCCTGTCACCAAGGTATTTCTCTATAGTTGTATTTTTAAAAATTCTTCTTACTCGTGTTGTTTGCCTTTTTTCTTGATTTTCAATTTGATCTCTGCTTCTGGGACCTAGAGGGCACTGTCCCAGACTTCTGGTGCTGTGGGCTAGGGGCCTGATTACTGGGCTTAGATGTTGGCTCTTAGATGTGATAGTTGTCTGGTAGTTTACCTGGTATTCAGTTGGAGGTGGTGTGTGCCTAGTGTTGATGCTTGTGTGCTCTGTCCCCCTAGAGCTCAGGATCTCCTGCTGGCTTGCTGTTGGCTTGCTGGGACAACTCCTGTCCTATACTGGTCCCTTTCTGCCACAGCAAAAGGGACCTTTCTCATTAATCTCCTCATGATCTGTAATACTGCTGTACCCCCTCTTTCTGCTGGCTCCACTATTCCAGGATTTTTCCTGGGGCAATATTCTCTGGATTTTTCAAGATCAATAAGAGAGTGTGAGAGTAACTTACTGTTTATTCCTCCATCTTGGCACCTGGAAGTTCAAATAGGTGACTTTCAAACATTCAGTCTATGGACTGATAATCCCAGGAGCAGCTGCTACCACTGCCACAATCCCTTTGCAGGATTGTGTTTCTCTCTCTACTTGTTCTAACCAATCCCTACCCCCCTCCTATACTGAGATGTCTGGGAATCACCACTGCTGCCAGTGATTCAGTTCCCTGGGGTCTGCTCTGGTCTCACTATGGCCAGGTCTGTGCTGGTGCAGCCCACCCGCTAGACTGTACTCTCACAGCTCAGTGCAACAGACCCTTCCTGTCGACCTTTCAGGTTGTCTTGAACTGGAAATCTGCTGCACTCTGTCTTTTTGTGGATTCTGCCACTCTAGAATTTGTTCAGATCCACATTTTAGAGTGATTTGAAGGGGTTTGAGGGAGAGCTCAGGTGAGTCCCTGCTTTCATCCTGCTATCTGGCTCCATCCCCATCATATTCTTATCTCCCATTTTTATGGGGCTCAGACAGAAATAGTGCTCAGGTCACTATTTTGTTAATATTCTTTCATGCTTAATATTTTGTTGACTATTTCAGAGGTAGAGAAAGTAACTACTGTTTATAAACTGCACCAGAGTAAGCTCATTTTCTGTAGACTCATGGAAATTATTTGGGAAAACTTCAGTAGTAGATGAGAAAATAGTGATATTCGTCACCTTATCCTGGTCCCAGTGATTTTCATTTTTTTGGGGGAGGCCTTTATATTTGCAGTTTGAATATTGTTAGTATTTATTGTTATGACATCAAATAAAACCATGGTTTTTATCCTTCCTGCTTTTTTTAAAAACTTACATATAAGAAATGACAGAAGATATAACAACTAGGAAATGTATCATCAGAGAAGATGGACTAAAAAAAAACAAGAGGGAAAAATGATAAATGTGAGGAATTTGGAGAAGCTTGGGAAGACATAATAGGAGCTTGATAAGTGCTTTTAGATGAACAATAAAACTGAACATTAGGCAATTATAGTGACCTATCTTGGTCATAGAGATCAAATAAGGAAATGTATGGCCTTCTCTTCTCTTCTCTTCTCTTCTCTTCTCTTCTCTTCTCTTCTCTTCTCTTCTCTTC
>NW_027186372.1:28011254-28101837 GCF_028583685.1 Petaurus breviceps papuanus | reverse complement strand
CCCCCCCCCCCCCCCCCCCCCCCCCCCCCTCCCCTCCCCTCCCCTCCCCTCTCCCCCCCTCTCCCCCCCTCCCCCCCCCTCCCCTCCTCTCCTTTCCCCTCTCCTCCCCTCCCCTCCCCTCTTCTTTTCCCTTCTTTTTCTTTTTTTTCACACGTGTAGGTTCTGAATGCAGAATGTTGCATATACCATAAGATAAGGGCAATATGTTGGCTGGTTTACAGTAACTTTTTATTGCTGTTGTTATAAGACTGAACTACAAATGTATCCTCTATCCTCTTTTCTCTCTCTTCATTCTCTCTCAATGATCTCATCAATACCCATGAGCTCAGTTACCATCACTAGACAGATGACTCTTAATTCTCTCCAAAGCTCTAATCCCATATCACGATATGTATATCACCATATCAACATCATATTGGACATTTCAAAGTAGGTGTCCCGTATCCAAAAGGCATCTGAAACTCCCAACATTCTCTTGTCTTTATACATTTGCATAATATACATACTTTGCATACATACATACATTGTCCTTCAGATCTAGCCTTTTCCTCACACTTGCATTGTAGAATATCTGGCTAACTTCCAAGAACAGGCCAAGTGTCATCTTCAGCTGCTAGGATCCTGCTTCTTACCTACCAAAGTACTATTTGCTTTGTCTCCATTTATGTATGTACATGGCATTTCCCCCAGTAGAATATAAACTCTTCAGAGGTAGAAACTGTTTCATTTCTGTCTTTGTGTTCCCAGCTATTAGAGTGTTTGGCACATAGTAGGTTCTTAATGAAGGCTTATTGATTGAGTGATAGGTAAGGGGAGTTCTCAGAAATAGTTGTGATGTGCAAAACATCAATAATACTTTTTAAAAGTTACTGATAACAGATGGAGAGCCCAAGTATTGTGCCAGTACCTTGGGGATATTAAGAGACCTAGATTAGTGATTCTTAAAGTCGGGTCCACGAAGTTTAAAAAGTTGATAAAATGTATTTCAGTATAATTTATTTCCCTTGTAATTCTATCTTTTCTTTTATGTTTTAAAACATCATTGAGACAAGGGGACCATAGACTTCAGCAGACTGTCAAAGAGCTTTGTTACACCCAAAAATGTTGGAAAAAAAAAAAGCCTAATCTACAGAAGGCCTCCAGCTCATTAGACAGATCACTCTGGAAGAATTTTTGGAAGACATAAACAAAAATTGCACAGAATGGGAAGATGTGGATAAATTATATTCTGTACCATTGTAGGGAGTATTCATTTCATTGAGATCACAGATAAATGACTGAGAACATGAAAAAGAAAACATTTATTAAGTGCTCAAGCTGTATGAAGGAAAGGTCTATTGAAGTACTCAACATTAATATAGAGAGTAACTTGAAATGGACTGAGTGTTTACTAGTAGAGGTCTTGCCAAACCTGCATTAATGACTAAACAAGCATTTGTTATTTACACAATCTGCTTATGGAAATAAAAACCAGGGGAAAAATACTAGAAAAACTCTTTGAAAAAAATTAATCTGGCCAATATCCAGCAGGGAGAAATGGAAAGAGGACCTGATTTGGAGATATAGAATCTGGATTCTAATCCAGCCTCTGCTACTTTCTCCCTGTATGATTTCATCTCCTTTATGGATGCCTCTGTAAAATGAAGAAAGTTACATTATGTGACCCCTGAGGTCTTTTCTGGCTCAATATTCCATGACTTTTAAAATAGTAATCTTTGTCCTTGCACTTGTGTAATATTTTGCACTTTTCTTTTTTTTCTTTTTTTTTTAATGCTTCATTAACTTCTGATTTACATCATTCATTTCGATCAGATTTTGAGTTACAAATTTTCTCCCCATTTTTCCCCTACCCACTGCCCCAAAATAGCGACCCCACAGGATATCCCCTCCTCCAATCTGCTCTCTCCCATGTTTTCTCCCATACCCCTTTTGATTTTTCCAGTGGATCTCTATGCCCCAGTGCCTGTATATCTTATTTCCCAATTACATGTAAGATGGTATTAATAATAGTATATATATATATATAAATATATATATACACATATATACATTATATATTTGAATATTTGATTTTAAAACTTTCAATTCCAGATTCATTCACTTCCTTCCTTGTCACTCACCTTTACTGGGAAGATAAGCAATTCAGTATAGGTTGTACATGTGTGGCTAATGCAAAACAATAACTTAGTAGATATATTGTAAAAGACTGACTATATTTCCCTCCCTCCTATCCCACCTCCCAATTGTTCTATTCTCTACTTTGATCCCATCCCTTTTCAAAAGTGGGTGCTTCCAACTTCCCTCCCCCCCCCCCCCCCCTCCCCTCTCTTCCATCATCCCCCCTCTCATCCCCTTCCCCCCCTACTCTCCTGGAGGGTGAGATACCCAATTTAGTGTGTATTTCACTCACTCCTCAAGCCAGATTCAATGGGAATAAGGTTGACCCATTCCCTTTTGCCTTCCTATTCTTCCCCTCCATTGTAACCATTTTGCCTTGCCTCTTCTGTATGAGATAGTTTATCCCAATCTATCTCGCCCCATCTCCTCTCATTATATTCCTTTCACCTCTTAATTTCACCTTTTAAGTATCATCCCTTCCTGTTAAATTGGTCCTGTGCCCTCTATCTATGTATACCTGTAAACATATATACACACATTCACATATGTATTCATATGCCCATATACCCTCATATATATAGACATATATATTTCTATTCCCTTCAACTACTGAGAAAAGTTTCATAAGTTACAATTATTGTTTTTCCATGTAGGAATGTTAATAGTTCAACTTTGATAAGTTCCTTATGATTTCTTTTCCCTGTTTACCTTCTCATGCTTCTCTTGCTTCTTGTAGCTGAATGTCAAATTTTCTATTCAACTCTGGTTTTTTTCAGTAAGAATGCTTGAAAGTCCTCTATTCCACTGAATGACCATATTTTGCCCTGAAAAATGATACTCAGTTTTGCTGGGTAGGTGACTCTTGGTTTTAATCCCAGCTCCTTTGGCCTCCAGAATATCATATTCCAAGCCCTTTGATCCCTCAGTGTAGAAGCTGCCAGATCCTGGGTTATCTTGATTGTGTTTCCACAATATTCAAATTGTTTCTACCTGGCTGATTGCAATATTCTCTCCTTAATCTGGGAATTCCAGAACCTGGCTATAATATTTCTAGGAGTTTTCTTTTGGGGATCTTTTTCAGGAGATGATCGGTGGATTCTTTCAACCTCGATTTTGCCCTCTGGAACTAAAGCATAAGGGCAGTTTTCTTTGAGAACTTCCTGGAGGATGATTTCTAGGTTCTTACTTTGGTCATGGCTTTCAGGTAGTCCAACAATGTTTAAATTATCTCTCCTGGATCTATTTTCCAGGTCAGTGGTTTTTCCCATGAGATATTTCATATTGCCTTCTATTCTTTCATTTGTTTGGATCTGTTTAACAGCATCTTGATTTCTCATAAAGTCATTAGCTTCCATTTGCTCCAATCTAATTCTGAAGCAATGATTGTCCTCATTGAATTTTTGAGATTCTTTTTCCATCTGGCAAATTCAGCTTTTTAAGGCATTCTTCTCCTCATTGCCTTTTTGAGCCTCCTTTGCCATTTGAGTCAGTCTGTTTTTTTAGGTATTATTTTCCTCAGCCAGGCTGTTGACTCTCATTTCATAATTTTCTTGCATTGTTCTCATTTCTCTTCCCAATTTTTCCTCCACTTCTCTTATCTGCTTCTTAAGGTCCTCTATGGCCTGTAACCAGCTTAGATTTTCCTTTGAAGCTTTTGGTACAGGAGTTCTGACTTCACTGTTTTCCTCTTGTTCCATGCTTTGCTCCTTTTTTGTCCTCAAAATAGGAGTGTAATGTTGGAATCTTCTGTCTGCTTTGTTTCTTTTGCCTGCTCATTTTGCCACTTAATTACTTGACTTTTGGGCTTTTTGCCACAGTAGGACTCTACCACCAGACAGGGGAGCTTTCGTCCTAAACGCTAGGGTTTTTTCAGCTGCTGGAGGTATTAGATGGGTGCCCTTTCTGAGGTCTCCACATGCTCTGGCAAGCTGGACACACACCCTAGGACCTCCACCCTAGACTGCAATCCAGATCCAAGCAGGTTAAAGCAAGAGCAATTACCCCTCAGACTGGTGTTTGGTCCCTCTACACTCTGCAGGCCAGGAGCTGAAGCTGACATGTGGCACTGGCTGGCTGTGCTGGTGTCTCAGTTGCTTCTCACCCTGGGGGTAAAAGCCACACACTCCCACTTACTGGTCCCAAAGTCCAGACTGCACTGACCTCTCACTTTGTCCTTCGCATCTATGTGTTCATAAATCTGGAAATGGCCACTGCTTCTGTTGATCTGGAGTTCCTCTGGCTGGTGGCTGGTCAGGCCCACCCTGGGGCTAAAGCCTTGGCATGGGGCTGGGCTCAGCTCCCAGAGCGCTGGGCTGGCTGATTCCTGTCGGCCTGCCAGGCTGTCCTCAGTGGGAGGTTAGCTCCTCTGTGTCATTATGTGGGTTCTGCAGCTCCAAAGTTTGTTTAGAGTCCCCTTTTTACATGGATTGGGGGAGGTGGAATCCAGAGCCACAGGAAGGTCGTGCTTCAACTCCACCATCTTATCTCTGCACTTATTTTGCTCTTTTCAAAGGAAAGTTTTACCATTTGCACAGTTCTTTCACATATGGTGTTGGATTTGCTCCTGATGACAACCCTATGAAGCTGTTTGGGAACCATCATTTTCTCAATTTTATACACAGGGAAATAAAGTCATTACAGGATTAAATGACTTGCCAAAGACCACACAGCTAGTTATTGACAATTTCTGGACTTAGAATCCAGTTTTCCAGATTCTGATTTCAAAGTTCTTCCTAATAATATACATTTCCTTATTAAGTCTTTCTCTGCTTATTCCCATCCCATATATTATGTAGAGGTCAAACTTCACCAGGAATGTGTCTGAATTACCATAAACATCAAGAGAATAAACTCCAAAATACTGTGCTTATTCCCTCTACAGACAATGGTACCATGTTGCCCTATGGCCATAGCAAAGTCCAACTGAGTTGCTTCAGACACGTACAAACCCATTGTGAGATATGTGGGTTTCTTTGTTCTCTGGAAAAGCAAAGAACAGGAGGGTTCCTGCAGAAATCAATCCTTTAATCCTTTACCATATGCCAGTGTCAAAGACCTCTATAATATGAAGTGTTCTGGTTTGAGAAAGAGGTCCCAATCTGACAGTTGTAGGTTTGCAAGCATGTGTGTTCACAGGTGTATAATACAGAGACTTGAAGGGAAAAGCTAGAGAAGAACTACATGTAAAAAGATCCCCACATTTGTTTTTCTTTATTTTTACCTGAAACTGCCATCACACCCTGAATGTTAGCTCTTCAAACAAAGGCCAGGTGATGACTTGTCAGCTATCATATAGAAAGGATTCTTTTTCAGGAATAGCTTTGGCTAGATGCCTCTGAGGTCCCTTCCAACTTTCAAATTCCATGATGCTGCAGGATGGGTTACTCTCTGATTCTCTCCTTTACTTACTACAATTTGGAAACCACATGTTTCTTTAGCTGGAGAAACAAAGTTATCTGTTATGTTTCTGAACCTGACTTTTATCCAAGGTCAAAAGCTAGTTTGTTCTTTTCCTAAGCTCACGTCTGCATACCATTTCAAGAGCCTTAAGAAATAGACCATATTACAGTACTTGCTTAGGTCAGTTATGTTCTCTAAGGACTCTTTTATATGCTGCATTTTACCTACAAAAAGGAAAGAATGAGAAGACTGTTAATCAGTATCCACTCAGTATCTCTGACTCATTCACCAATTCCCACAGTTATAATTTACAGCCAACTATAAAAATGCCTTACTCTATCACAGATTCACTTATAAAGGAGACAGTTTTGTTTACTGGGAAAAGAACCAAAAGTCAGGAAATCTACATTCAATTCTAGCTTTTATTAACAAGGTTGTTGTCACTAAGAGCATGATTTCTCTGAGACTCAGGATCCTTGATTGTCAAATGGGAATAATAATAGCATCATCTAGGATGGTTTTTGTATCAATTAAGAACATGTCTGTGATAGTGTTTTGAGCAGTGTAAAGTACAAATGTAACTTCTTTTTTAGTCATTATTTTGCACAATTCATTTCTTCTGTATCTGTAATGATTACTATAAATGTTACTCACGATCTTATTAATGGGGGCACTTTCTCCACATGAAAGATTGCAATCTCTCTAGGACTTAGGATAGCTTCTGATTAACCTGATGACACTTATCTTCAGTTTAATAAGCAAAACTCTTGTATAACAGACCATCAATTGACCTATAAAGCAATCAATTACTAAATATGCATTTATTAAGCATCTACTCTAGATCATGAATTTTGGTAGGATTTGGGATCAAATACAAAAGTGAGGCTGTCGCTGTCCTCAAGGAGTTTATAGGGGAAATACAACATTTTCACAGAAAAGTGAATAAAGTATATATACAAAATAAATTGATATTGATTTGAGAGGGACACTAATAAGTGAGGGTCACCTAGAAAAGCCTCTTGAAGGAGGCACTTGAGACTTAAATGGGTTAAGGACTGAGGAGGAAGAACATTTCAGGCTGGGGAATAATTGTGTAAAGACAGAAGTGAAAATGGAATTTTATATTTGTGGATTTATAAGTAGGTTATTTGGACTGGAGCATAACAAGTGTGAGGGGCTAAAGGGTAATCCTCCTAGAACTATATACGGGAGTTAGACTTTTAAGTGTATTAAGTGACTGAGAATCTTGCATTTAACCTAGAAATAGTTATACATTATTAAGTATCAATCAGTTGAGTGACATGGTAAGTCCTTTGTGATATCAATTTGTAGGATGGACTGGAGAGGAGAGGCAGTATACAAGGAGATCATATTAGAAGGTATTTCAATAGTTCAGCAAGAGTTCTTGAGGGTGTAGATTAGGGTAGTTGTGTTGGGAGTAGAGAAAGGCCCCTGCTACAAGCAATGTTGAGGAGATAGAAATGATAACACTTGGTAACTGATTGGTATGAGTGAGAGAAAAGAGCTGAGTATGATTCTTAGTTTGTGAGCCTGGGTGACTGCAGGATAATTGTTCCTTTAATAGAAATAGGGAAATTAGGTAGTAGAGACGTTTTAGGTAGAAGTCTGAGTTTTATTTGGGATGTCAAGTTTGGCATTCTTTATGGAATATTCATATGATATTAAATAGGTAGTTAGAGATGTGGGATTAGTAAAGAAGAGAGAGAAAGGCTGGTTGTAGAGATTTGAGAATCATTTACTTAGAGAGGACAACTGAATCTATAAAAATTGATGAGATCAGCAAGGGAAAAGATGTCTGGAAAGAAGAAGAGACGGCTCAGGACAGACAGACAACTACCCATATAAAGGGTGGGACATAAATCCATTCTGAAAAAGGAGATGGAAAAAAATTGGTCACATAAGTATGGAGAAAATGATTTTTGTGATGAAGAAAGTGGACTGAAACATATGATCTCTTGATGTTCTTTTAAAATTTATGATCTCCCCTTTCTCCTCCTCCTCTTCCTTCTTCATCTACTACTAAAGGAAAGGATATAAACCAGGAAAATGGTGGCTTCCATTTATTCTGTTTCCCTCTTTAGCAATCCTCTAGAGAAAGAAACAAAGGAATAACCCAGAGGGTTTTTCTGTTTCCCATTTCTTAGGGGCTAACAGTGTAGAGATCCCAAAGCAATTAAAATGCAGATAGATAATCATGCTTTCCTCTAGGGGATGAAATAAGGGGAAGTAACCATTTATATAGTATTTTTACGATGTGCCAAACACAGCGCTCAGTGCTTTTTCCAAATATTATCTCATATTTTCCTCATAAAACTCTATGAATACTACAGTTGAGGAAACAGAAACAAACAGGGGAGTTGCTCAAGGTCACATAGCTAGTAAGTAGTATCTGAGGACAGATTTGAATGTAGGTGTTCTTGACTCCAGGGTTAGCTCCTTTTCCACACTGTGCCACCAGCTACCTCTAACCATAATTTTTTTCTTATTAAGTTTGAAGGAAGGAAAAAGACAAAAAGAAGCACCTCATCTACGTCACATATGAGAAGTACCTCCCTTCCTCCCCCCACCTTTCAAATTAGTTAGAATAATCCTTATGTGTGACAATCGGTGTGTGAAAGAGAACTTGAGCATGATTTCTATAGTTCCAGAAAACAAAGCTTGAACCAGCGAGGAGAAGTTTCAAGAGAAGAGATTTCAACTCAACAATAAGGAAGAATTTTTACTATGGGACAACAGTATGGAATGATTTTTTCCTGCCACACATTTCAAATAAAATGCAAGTCAGATGGATTCTTTTGAGAATGTAATAGAGGGACATTCATGCTTCACTGGATGTTGGAATAGATGATCTCAGAGGGTCCTTCTAATTCTGCAGTTTCATAGTTTTCAAATAGTCCTGTGAGAATAATAATAGCAATAATAATAATAATAAATAACTGACATCCATATAGTGCTTTATGATTTTTTTTTGTCTACAGCATCTAACCAATGATAAACACTGAAGAACAGAAATTAGAAGGTGTCATGAAGGAATTGTATGATAGGAAGAGAGGACATACGATGAGGGTGAGGAATAATAGGCAGACAGCTAGAGTACTCTATTGATATAAAGTGAGGAAGACCTTCAGCATCTAGGGTAGACCTCCTGTGATGAACTTATTGTAGGGCTTATGAAAGGATGCCAAAGGATAGGCTTGAATTTACTATGATCTACTTTGTTTGGGGAAATTTTGAAAATGATGACATCACAGATATATTTGAATACTTTGGCTTTGCAGAGTACTTTGTCTACATTATCTCATTTGAAATAGGCAGGGCAAGTGTTGTTATTTTTTGTTTCAACATGAGGAAACTAGTTTAAAGAGATTAAGTTAATTACAATTATTCACACAGCTAATATGAGGTGTTATTCAACTTGAAGCCCCAGTATCTTGTCATTGCATTCCCCAGCCTCCTTGTATTACATATGCTTTAAATTCTTTAGGTTAATCATGATCCTCCAAGCTTGAATCTCCACACATCTAGTCCATCAATTGAGTTGTTATCCTTCAGGTGACACCAACTTTAACACCATCCAATTCTCTTGTTTCACAACTTTGAAGGCAACAGATGAAGTGATAGCGTCTCTCCAATGGTGACATCGTAGCAGTATAAAAAAGGACAAAGAATCTCTGAAATTATGGGCCATAAAGCTATTTTCATGATTACTGATTTTGCATTTTGCACTTCATGGCTCAAGTGGAAAGGACATTCTTCCCCTGAATGACTTTAAATGAAGATTAGCTCAATAACAAGTCCAGAAAATTTTCTTTCTTTCCAGTTTAATGTTGAATCGAGGCAAAGGGAGTAAGAATGCAGTTTTCTACTTCACTTTTGATCATGGGACATTTTGATGGAATTCAGAACTGCTAGATAATTTTTTATTTCAAAAGTTACCAAATATAGGTGTTGCTAGAAGAATGTTAGTTAATTTCATGAGCATTATGAGAACTGGGATGGTAATAGTTATAATTACCTGATATAAATACCTTGTGAATCACAAAATGACAGCAATAGAGTAATAGAAAACCTGTGGTTTTCAAAGCTGTTGCCTCTTTTAGAAACCATTTTGCTGTTGTATTAATTTTGCTTACAAGCCATGTGATTAGTTCATTAAGTCAAACTGCTATAATTCAGAACATCTGCAAGACCTGATTAGCATATAAGACATTATAAACTAAAGTTCTGAATATTCAGGACAATTTTGACCTTCAGGGCAGTGAGGATATTGGGTTACTTAGGCTTTGAACCTAGGAGAAGAGAGAATGAGAAGCTCCTCCTTTGGAGGGATTTAAAAACCTGTTGGTGGACTGGATAACTGTTCTTAGAGGGCTTAATCTACCTAAATTCAGAAAGGCTTATCAGCTTACTCACAGTGTAATGATTTTTTTTAAAACACAACAATTTATAATGGTCATCCACTCGGAAATGGGGGAGGGGTTGTGATCTGAGTTGGTGGAAGATATAGCCTTATTGACAAATTCCCTAATCCTTACATTCTTATAAGGATCGAAGGTGGTGGTGGTGGTGGTGGTGGTGGTGGTGGTGGTGGTGGTGAGGAGACAAGCTACTGTCATGAGTCCCCAACAGGCTGAGCTCCCTCATACGTGAACTTTTGTCTCTATTTTGCCAAATGGTTTAGAACTTGCTAGTTTGTCTTGTTCAAGTCCTTTTGGAAGCTTGTGAAATCAAATGAAATAGTAGAAAGAATGATGAAATTGCCATCAGAGGACCTGGATTTGAATCCTTACTCTACATGTGTGATCCTAGGAAAGTCACTCCTCTGTGAACCTTAGTTTAGAAATTTATAAAATGAGCTGGGTAGGGTAGATAGTAGTTCTCTTAGGCTGCTTCTACCTTTAGCTCCTAGAAGAATCAAAATAGGAAGGGTACAAATAAAATCAACACACTAATTGGCCTCATTATTTTATGTAGCAAATTCTTGTCTATCTACCAGGTAAAACCTTCTTAAAGGCAAGGTATTCATCTTTTACTTTTTTGGGCTCAGTTCTCATAGTGTGGTAGCAGCATTTTATACCCTGGTAGTGTCAAACTCAAATAGGAACAGCAGCTGTTGAACCATATATAAGGATAACTACAGGCTGTATTGACTTAGAAAACAACATATTAAAATTTTCTGTGTTCTATTTTATTGGGGGGGGTGGAGGCAGCAGCAAAGTAGGGCAATGGATAGAGTGCTAGGCCTAGAGTCAGGAAGACTTCTCTTCCTGAGTGCAAATCTGGCTTCAGACACTTACTAGCTGTGTGACCTTGGCCAAGTCACTTAACCCTGTTTGTCTGAGTTTCCTCATCTGTAAAATGAGCTGGAGAAGAAAATGGCAAACAACTCCAATATCTCTGCTAAGACAGCCCCAGTCAGGGTCATGAGGAGTTAAAAAGAACCAAAAAATGACTGAAAATTTTTATTTTTATTTATTTTGTCAAATATTTACCAATTATATTTTAATCTAGTTCCAGATGGTCACTTGGGAGTTTGTGGCAACTGTCTGCTGCTTGACACTGCTAGTATAATGGAGAAAGTTCTGGGTTTAGAGGCAGGAAGATCTGGCTTTACCTCTGATTCTTACACTAGTTCTGTGATGTTCTGCAAGTCACTTGACATATGTATGCATCAGATCATCTTCCTTGTACTTATATTGATTCATAGGTAAGATCTACATTGGAAGAAATATTCTCCATGCCTGGAGAACTCTTGAGCTGATGAAATCACTGGTCATTCAGTCAATCAAATATTCATGTGAATTTCAAAAAATACTTACTAATTATTTGATTTAGCCTTGTACTTTCAGGGTACCTAGCATGGTGCATTACTGGTTACCCAATTGTTCAGTGAAGAAATGCATGAAATCATCATCAACACATATTCATTAAACAGTTACTGTGTGCCAGGCACCATAATAAGTGCTGGACATACAAAGAAAAACTAGAACGATAATTTGATGAACACTTTTGGGAAATGAACAATTTGATGGAAAACGATTTCCTTATGGTCCAGTAAATGGCTTGTGGGAATTGAGATTTAGCTATGCAGAAGATTCACATGTGAGTGTGTGTACCCCTCCCCACATACCCATCCACACCCCCTTAAACATGTACATAATGTTCAAGCTACATCTTCTTCATTAGGCTTTCTCTAATGCCCCTACTCTCTCTTAAAAATTTAATCATATTTTTGGGTACATTTTTTGCACATCCTTATTTATGTACATATTGTCCCCTCTGAAAGGTTGTAATCTCCCTGAGGTCAGGGGCTACTACTTTATTTTTGGCATTATATCCTTAATACCTAGCAGAGTACCAGGCATATAGTAGGCACTAAAGAAATGCTTGTTGATTTACTGAATCATTCATATAAAAGCCTGAACTAAAAAGTGACAAACTTTGCTTGAATTGAGTGTGCCTATGATATAAATATGTTTCATTATTGAGGATAAGGTTTCAAACCAAAAAGCTTGCCCTCCCATCCTGCTTAGATCTGCTTCTCAATTGTAAAACATCATGTATTTCTTGGTCATTTAAAGATTTTTCAAAAAAGAAAGTTCCCATCCTTCATGAGGAGAAAAAAAAATGGTCTTATTTAGATGTAAATGTGGTATTAGCCCTTTAACTTTTTATTTAGCAGGGAGAAATTATTTCTAAGCCACTGGTATACCTCATTGCAACTCCTAGAAAAGTCTCTCTTATTGAAAGAAAGATAATTTTCTTTTCTCTCTGTTAGGTTGAGCCCAGCTAACAAAACCATGCTCCACAGCTACATAATTAGAAAATGAAGCTGCATTCATTATTTGGGAATAAAAATAGTACTGCATGTTTGGTAGCAGAGAGTCAGTGCTTTAGAAAGGTATTAACGAAGATTGCTTTGTCAGTGACCTGTATTAAGAATGAGCCTGGGGTGGGATGAGCCTGCCTTTGATGTACAGCAGTTTCTGTCCGACCTCAAATGCAATAAATAACAATTTCATCTCCACGCCTTGTTTACAGTTCAGGCACAGACACCAGCTGCTGTATTTTACTTGCTGTTTGCACTCGGCTCCGGACAGATGAGTTGGCAGCCCAGCCTTGCGATTTTTCTTTTTTTCTTAATTTGAATTTTTTCTCTCATTTATTTCAGAATCCTACTTTTTCAACCATTTTTTAAAAAGTGCTATTTAAAAAGGTGCTTGCACAGCATAAGGCAGCACAGTGCAGTAAATGAATCCTGTTGCATTTTACTCTCATTAAAAGTTTCCTATCAGCCCCTGCTGGTCAGGAAAGTGAGAGATGAAATTATGCTTTAGGTTTTTGTACAGTAGTTGTCTTTTTCTTAGGAGAGGTCCATCTATTCAGCCATCCATCCTTTCATTTATTCATTATGCAAACTTTTCCCAAGCATCTTCCATATACAATTCACTGTGCTTAGTCCTGGGGGTTAGGGTGGGGTGATCCAAAAATAAGTAAGACCTGGCCCCTGACTTCAAGGAACTTACCACCAAAAAGCATTATTTTCTCCTTATATCTGGAATGCCCTTTCTACCTCTCCTCTGTCTAAATCCTTCTTTTCTTTCTTTTTTTAAACTTTATTTATTTTTAATTTTCAACACTCACTTCTATAAGTTTTAGATTTTCTCCCCCTACCTCCCATCTCCCTCCCCAAGATGGCATGCAATCTGATATGGACTCTACATATACATTTGTATTAAACACATTTTCACATTAGTCATGTTGTATAGAAGAACTATAATGAATGGGAGAAAGTATGAGGAAGATAAAAGCAAAACAACTACAACAAAAGAAGAAAATAATCTGCTTTCCTCTGCATTCCAACTCCATAATTCTTTCTCTGGACATGGATGGCATTTTCCATCATGAGTCCTTCAGAATTATTTTAGGTCCTTACATTGCTCGGTAGGACTAAGTCTATCAAAATCAGTCATTGCACACTATGGCTGCTACTGTGAACAATGTTCTCCTGGTTCTACTCACTTCACCCAGCATCAGTTCATATAAGTCTTTCCAATCCTTCTCTTCTTTCAAGATCTAACTTGGGTGGGAGTGTAACCTGCCTTGAAGTGATTTTTTTTTTTACAATTGAAATTGATCCTACCACTGAGGTTTTCAACTGTATTCATTTTTATAACAGTTAAACAAAATAAATATTCTCTAACCAATCTTGATTCCAGTAGAGGGAAATGTTTTCAAATTAGTCCTTTGGAATCAAGATTGATCATAGAATTATTCTTAATTCTGATGTCTTTCAGTGTGGCCTTCCTTTCTCATGTAATAGTAATTAAATTAATCAAGCAGCAAACATTTTTGGGTATTTTTTATGGTTCAGGAACTGTGCTAGATGTTAGAGATACAAATGAAGATCCTCATGAAATTTATAATCCAGAGGAGGGAAAATTATGTGTAAATGTATAAATACATATAAGAAAAATCTATAGAGTAGACAAAAGGCAATTTTTGAGCTCAGTATTGAAGGAAATAAGAGAAATTGAGTGACATATTGGGGCAGGGAGGAACAAAACTTTCTAGATGTGATGAGTAGCCATTGAAAAGGTATAGAAAACAGAGATGTAATGTGTTCCTGGTAGTGCAAGTAAGACAATATTCCTGAATGATAGAATGCATTGTATTTGTGCTTATTATTCTTTCAGCTCTTTTTTATTCTTTATCAATACACACATTTCTCTTAATTTTTCCTATTTGTCATTTCACATGGAGAAATAATATTTTGTTCCATTTATACACCATAATTTATTCAACTATTTCCTAATTGGCAGATGTCAGCTTGCATAGCCATGACTGTTTTGGTATATCTATGGGAACTTTCCCTTTAATTTTCTTCTTTGGGGTATCTGCCAGGGAAAACAAAGTGCCTGGGTCAAAAAAGCATATAAAACTGCAGAGGACTTCTGGGAGTCAAGATGGTGGAGTAAGCAGTAAATCAATGTAATTCTCCCATATTTGCCTCCAAACAGCCATAAATTAGAGCCCCCAAACAAATTCTGGAATCGCAGAAACAGCAAAAGGATGGCAGGGAACAATCTTTTACGGCAAGAAAATTGGAAGATTGGCAAGAAAAGTCCATCTCACTTGGGTAAAAGGGGAGCATAGTCCAGAATATGAAGTGTTCCAACAAGCCAGCAGCAAACTCCACCTCAGTAAACCAGTGAGAGATCTTGAGTGCCAGTGTGCTGGAATGGACAAACATCAACACCAGGAACCCCATGTGCCTTAACATAGCCAGGGGAACCAGCAGATTCAAGCTTCAAGAATGACCATTTCCTTCATTATAGCTCTGAGCAAACAGGAATCCTCTAGCAGCCAGATCTCCAAGTGCTTCAGTACAGTTCTGAGAAAAGAGGCAGCCTTCAGAGATCAGACTATCACATGCTTCAGTGTAGTTGCACGGAAATGCAAAAACACTCCACTGAGACTCAGCACACTCCAGACACAAGCAGTATGATCCCAGTTCAGCACCAGGAAAGCTGATAGTCCTCTACAGTCTCCAGCAGTACCAGCCACCTGCACCCCATCCCCCCAACACAGCACTGGAGAAGAGGATCCCCCATGGGCCACAGGGTGGCATCAGTGCAGCACCAGGTAAGCAGTTGTTGCCTGCAGCCACTGGCACAGGAATCATGAGACAGTGCCCCTTCCAGTATGGGAGCAGAGCTCAAATTTAAAAGAAAGGAAAAAGGCAAAATAATAACAATAATAATAAAAAGATAAGCAAACAACAACAACAAAAAAGAATTCAACCATAGAAAGTTATTATGGTGACAGGGAAGATCAAGACACAAACTCACAACCATGTTGAAATACTTAGGGGCAAAACCCAAAAGAAAAATGGTAAGTGGTCTCAAGCCCAGAAAGAACTCATGGAAGAGCTCAAAAATGAACTTTAAAATCATGTAAGAGAGATGGAAGAAAAATGGGAAAAAGAAATGAGAATTATGAAAAGAGTCAATAGCTTGGGAAACTGCTTAAAAGATAGAATCGGTCAAATGGAAAAGGAGATACAGAAATTCTATTCAAGAAAATCACTCCTTAAGAAGTACAGTTGGCCAAATGGAAAAGAAAATACAAAAGCTAATCAAGGAAAACAACACCTTAAAAATTAGGATTGACAAGTTGAAGCTAATGACTATATAAGATATCAAGAACAATTAAACAAAATCAAAAGAATTTTAAAAAATGGAAGAAAATATAAAATACCTCATGGGAAAAAACAACTGGCCTGGAAAATAGATCCAGGAGAAACAATATCAGAATCATTGAACTACCTGAAAGGCATAATCAAAAGGAGAATGTGGACAGTATCCTTCAAGAAATTATCAAGGAAAACTATCCTGATATCCTTGAACTAGAGGGTAAAACAGTCATTGAAAGAATCTCCCGATCACCTCAGGAAGATATCCCAAAATTAAAAATTTCAAATAGCATTATAGCCAAATTTCAGAAGTATCAGATCAAGGAAAAAATACTCCAAGTGGTCAGAAATAAACAATTCAATTATTAGGGAGCCACAATCAGGATTACACAGGACTTGGCAACTACAATATTAAAGGATAGGAGTTTATGGAACATGATATTCTGGAAGGCAAAGCCAGGACTACAGAATCACTTACCCAGAAAAATTAAGCATAATACATCAGGGGAGAAAATGTTCATTCAAAGAAATAGAAGGATTTAAAGCATTCATAAAGAGAAGACCAGAACTAAAGAAAAAAATTTTGATCTCCAATACCAAGACATAAAGAGAAGGATAAACAGGTAAAAATTGCAAAGAAAACATAAAGGATTCAATAAAGCTAAATTATTTATGGGTAGGTGATACTTGAAATTCTTAAAAAATGTATCACAATAATATAGCTAGAAGGAACACTTAGATACTACCTCATACCTATCAGATTGGCTAATATGACAAAAAAGGAAAATGATGAATATTAGAGAAGATGTGGGAATTGGGACAATAATGTAGTGTTGGTGGATTTGTGAACTTATCCAACCATTCTAGAGAGCAATTTGAAATGATGCCCAAAGGTTTATTGGACAGTGCATACTCTTCGATCCAATGATACCACTGCTAGGTCTGTATCCCAAAGAGATTATAAAAAAGGGAAAATTTCATAAATATGCAAATATGTTTATAGCAGCCTTTTTTCATGGTGGCAAAATATTGGAAATCAAGGGGATTCTCATTAATTGGGGAATGGCTGTACAAGCTGTGTTATATGAATGAAATGGAATACTATTGTGCAACAAGAAATGAAAAACAGACAGATTTCAGAAAAATCTGGAAAACTTGTATGAACTGATACAAGGTGAAATGAAGAGAATCAAGAAAACATTGTACACAGTATTAGCAATATTGTGTGATGAACAACCATGAATGATTAACTCAGCTTTTCTCAGCAACATGAGTTGTAACTCATGTTACTGAAGGTGGGGAACTTGTGGTTTCCAGGACACGTGTGGCCTTCTGGGTTCTTGGGTGTAACTTTTTCATTGAGTCCAAGTTTTACAGAAGAAATCTTTTTATTAAGGGGATTTGTTCTGCGAAGTTTAAAGTAAGTCAAAGGATCACATTTGAGGACATAGAGGGCCACAGGTGCCCTCCAAGCCATAGATACTCCACTGATATCTCTCAGATACTCATGAAGGAATATGTCATCCTTATCCAGATAAATTACTGGACTCTAAATGCCAATCAAAGCATATTTTTTCTCACTTACTTTACATCTATTGTGTTTTCTTTTCCTTTTGATCTGTTCTTTCACAGCTATGATTAATATGGAAATATGTTTTATATGATAGCACATGTATAAACTAAACCAAACTACCTACCATTTTCAGAAGAGGGAAGAGGAGGAAGGGAGGGACAACAATTTGGAATCGTAAATATTGTAAAAATGGATAAAAAATTTTCTTGACTTGTAACTGAGGGAAAAATAAAATATTATTTCAAGAAAAAGAAGTGTCTAAAACATTCAGTAACTTTTTCTTGAATGATCACAATTTCTTTCCAGAAGTTATAGTTCAATCTACAGCTCTACTAACAATATATTGGGGTACCTCCTTTTCTAGCCATGCTTATTTGCACTATATCTACCTTTAATCATTGCTTCTGTTCTTTGTATTCATTTACCATTTTGAATTATAATTATTTGTTCATTTGTCACATCTTTGTCACATCTCTCCTGTCAGAGTGTAAGCCCCTTGTAGAGAATCCTGTGATTTATTTAATCCTCGTATTTTCAGTATTGTACATGGAACGTACCCTGTGTATCGTTGGATAGCTTAATAAATGCTTATTGATTTGAATTTATAGATTCAGAATCTGAATCTTGTCAGATATTTAGAATGAATAATTCCAAATTTGTTCTGAACCTTCAGAATATAGATTACTGCAATGAAAGGAAAAATGTGAGAAACATATAGAGGAGTGTAAAATGTAATATGATATAGTGGAAAAAGTGCTGAAATCTATGTCAGGGAGACCTGTGTTCAAATCCTACCTGTGATATTAGTTTTGTTATCATGCCCCAAATCTCTGTACATCTTTGAGACTCTGTAAAATAGGAATAATAATCGCAGTTCTGTAAGTCAAGAGGACCTATGATTGAGTCCTCTTACCTCTGACATATAATGGATGTGTGATCCTAGCTAACTTATTTAACCTCTTAATGCCTCAGCTTACTCTCTAAGACAATAAGTTGGCAAGCCAATGCTCATGTGCATTGCCATGAAAAATGAGAAGATGAGCAGATCTTGTACCATTCTCAGCTATGAGTCTGGGGTGAATTTTTAACCAAATAAAGGATAGAAATAATTCATACAGAAAACAGATAATTAAGTGAAATTGAAAAACTTTTGTGCAAGCAAAATTAGCATCTATGATAAGAAACAAAGCTGTAGACAAAAATTATATCAGCTATCTCTGACAAAAGTTTGATAATCAAGATAAATAGAAAACTAACAAATGTGTAAAATTAGAAGCCATTTCCCTATAAAGAAAAGGTCAAAATGTCTGAAAAAAATAGTTCTCAAAGGAAGAAACTATTAACAATCACATGAAAAAATGTTGATCACTAATAATAAGAGAATAGTAAATCAAAACAACAATGTAGTTTCAGCCCGCAAATTGGTTAATAGACAGAAAATTGGAATAGTCAATGTTGTGGAAATGCTGTGGAAAGACAAGCACACTAACATATATTATTGAGGAGCTGTGATTTGGTCCAGCCATTCTGGAAAGCATTTTGTAGTTATGTAAATAAAATGACTAAAATATCCATACATTTTGATGTAGAGATTACACTGCAAGGCATATAGACCAAGGAGGTCATTGACAAAAAAATCAAAATATTTATAGCAACTCTTTGTGTGGTAGCAGAGAACTGGAAACAAAGTAGATGATAATGGGGAATGACTAAACAAATTGTAGTTCATGAAAGCAATGGAATATCTTGTATTATAAAGGAACACTGAGCATGAGGAATACAGAGTAGCATGGAAAGACATATAAATTGATGCAAAAGAAAGTGAGCAGAACCAAGAAGGCAACATAAGTGTAACACAGGCTTTGGATCTACTGTCTCAAGCCCATTCATACTGGCAGTCTAGATTGCCAGAGATTATCTCACTGCAGGCCTAGAAGAATTTTAGAGGTGGGATTGGTCTGAAGGATTTTAATACTTAAAGTTCTAAAAAAAAAAAGTACTTGAGTACTTTTGTGCTTACTCCATTAATTAATGGTTAATATAAATTAGTCAGCCAGATGATCATTTTTAAAGGTTTTAAATGTTTATTAAATTAGTAGAGGAAAATTAGTTGGTATAAGACTCTCCTACCTCCACCCCCCAAAAAAGACTGGGATACACTCATCCACAAGTACATAGAGAGTTCAGGGAAAAGTAGGTTCAAAATTAGAATGTATGATGCTATGTGGTAAGTAACTCACAACTGGAATCTTGAAGGTATTACCTTCAGATATGATGCAGCTCTCTGCCAGGCTACTTGTATGGTACTGATGCTGCTTTTTCTCAGAGGGTTATTTGTCCACAGCTTCTGGTATAGATACTTCTTCCAGTTACTGCTGTTCTGGGGATGCTCATAGAACACTAGTGAGAAGTCCTAATTCTTCTACCTTCCAAAGTTCACATAATTCTCCTATAGGCAAGGCAGGGAGGAGAAAGAATGTGGCCCATTACCTTTACCTCATCAAGCAATTTCTTTTGGGAAACTTGGCCAGAATGGTTCTTTCCTCTATGCTGCCAGACATTCAAAATCTTAGGGTATAAACACAGCCTGCCATTTCTAGTAGACCCAGAGGATATTACTAAATTTCCTCAACCTATTACAAAACATCTCTTATGCAGCATCATCCTATGACTTTTGAGGACTTCTCACTACTAGTTCAGTGCTCCTGATTAATTGATTAATTCAATAGAGATGTTTAGGGTAACTGGGCTATATGGTTTCTGAGTTCTCAGTTCTGAAGTTCTCATTCTAAGAATAATTATTTATTAAGTCATCAAACACATATTAAGTTCCTAGCATGAGGCAGGTTATTATGGGAGATACAAATGAAGTACTGGATGATGGGTTCTTCCCATAAGGAACTTACATTGTGGTTATAGAGAGGAAACTAATACTCAGGGAACAATTAAGTACTAAATTGTCTTGTATAGTTTTTATTTGCAATGTGAATTAGGAGAAGACATATCAGTGTGGGGAAGGCATTGCAAAGGAGTGCTGGAGCCAGCTCAAAATAGTTTCAAGAGAACTGATTGTTCAATTTTCAATATGAATATTCACAGCTTGGGAACTGGCAAATACAAAGAAGAACTTGATATATTTCTTTGTTGATTATCTAGATGAGGGGTGGGGAATCTGTGGCCTGCAGGTCATATATGGCCCTCTAGGTCCTCAAGTGCAGTTCTTCAACTGTATCCAAACTTTACAGAACAAAGTTTGGATTCAGTCAAAGGGCTGTACTTGAGGACCCAGAGGGCCGTATGTGATCTCGAGGCCACCGGTTCCCCACCCCACCCCACCTTAAGAAAAAATTGGAGAAAATGTAAATAATAATTTAACAGTGTGTAATCTAGAGCCCCTCCTCCTCCCAGAGGACTTGTTGTTAAACATTTACTTGTACATTGCCTGCATTAGGTAAGGTTTCATGGATTAAGCGGGACTTAAACTAAGGCTTGATAGATTTTAACAGATAAAATGAAATAAGTTTTCATTTCAGGTGATACAAGCAGAGGCATAAACGAACATGTTAAGTAGGACATATAGAGTGGCTAATGAAGAGCAAGTGGTGCATATTGGGAAGGTGTAGGGACTAAGGTTAGATATAGGACCAGATGACAAAGGTCCTTGGAAGCTAGACAAAGGAATCACAAGGACTGTGACAATACCCAGGAAAGAGCCATTGTAGTTTCTAGAGTCAGGGTCATGAGATGGCAAAAAAAAAAAATTATTTTGGGAAGATAGTCCTGGCAACATTGTGCAGGGTATATTGCAAGGGGAGAAAGACTGAAGTTATTCTTTCTAAAATAGTTATGAGGGTTAATTAATGATTTGTGTGAAAGGCAGAATGTAGTGGAAAAAATTAGTGAGGAAAATGGAATTCTAGACTTCGCTCTGCTACAATGAGCTCTGACCATAAGCAAGTGACTTCACCCTTCTGGAATTCAGTTTTTCCTTCTGTAAAATGGGAAGAACAATATCTGCTCTTACTTGTAAGGTTGTTGTGATGATAAATATGATACTTTTCATAAAAAATTAAGTGCTGTGTAACCGAATGTTTTTTAAATTAATGTAGAAGCAGCAATCCACGTCAGATAGGCTGCTGGGTTTTGAGTCAGGAAGAATCAGGTTCAGTTGCTATGTGGTTTGCATGTGAGTTGTGTGATGCTGGCCAGGGTATTTCACCTCTAAATTTTCAGGAACTCCTCAGGGTTAGCAGTTAAGTTTAAGATGACTTGTTTTCTGTGTTTTTGGACAGAGTTTCTTGTGCTAAAAAAAATTTAACACCTTCAACTACTATTTAATATTATCATTTATCTTAGCAGTAAAGACTTTTGAAGAAAATGTCTTCATATTGTGGAAAAAGGCAAGGGTTTAAAAAAAATTAGTCAAAGCTTAGAGCTTAAAAGTCAATGTATGAACATGCAATAGAACCTATATAAATGAACACTGCAGATTACTTCTTAGATTAGCTTTTGTTTTTGTGGCAATCTAATAACATTTATTAAAAACCTATACGAATCAAGTACTGTATGAAATTCTGAGTGTATGTAGGCAAATATGGGACAGTCTTTACCCTGAGGGAGCTTGCATTCTACCAAGGAAGATAATATGCACATATAAAAGCATATAAAATATTTGTGTACATATATGTAATATATACACATATACATACATGCAAAACAAATATAAATTAATTTGCAATAGCAGCTCAAAGCATCAGGAAAGGCTTCACATAGGAGAGAGTATGTTATGTGAAGTTTGAGGAAAACTAGGGACTCTAAGAGGCAGAGGATAGGAAGGTATACATTCAGGCATAGGGGGCAAGCAGTAGGTAGGGATGGGGAGGGCAGACAGTGTCATGCGTGTAAGTTGCACCATGAAAGCAAGTCTGAATGGGTTGCAAAATGTGAGATACCAAAGATGGAAAAGTAGGTTGGAATCATATTGTAAATGGCTGTAAAACTAAAGAGAATAATTTATATCGGATCTTCAAAGCCATTATGAGACATTGAAGTTCACTGAGTAAGGGGTGACATGGTCACACTTATAATTTAGGGCAAAAATAAAATGTTGTGTGGAGGGTTGATTGGAGAAGGGAGAGATTTGAGACAGGGATACTACTTAGGAAGCTATTGCTCTAGTCCAACAGAGAGGTGATGAGTGTCCTAAAGGAAGGCATAGAAATAAATGTTATCTGTTTCTATTAACTAACATAACTGGTCATTTATAATTGTAATAGTGGTTTCTGCAGGGTTATGACTTAATTATATCTAATTAACCTAGAAGCTTACTTAGATGTTTTTATTTCTTATAATTAAACAGTGATGAAAGTTTGGGTTGCCGTGATTGGGATACCACTAAAACACTGGTTAGCCTTGTTTTACTGTTGTTGCTTTTAGGCCATTAAACTAGCACTGGGAGTTTTTCTACTCTTCTTTATTCATTTTTAACCAGAATAAAATAAACAAATTCTCTTACCAGGCCTTAAGCTTTTATGAAGAAATAATTTCTTTCTGTAATTTCCTCCTCTCTCTGTCTCTCTATTTCTCTCTCTGTGTCTCTCTGTGTCTGTCTGTCTCCCTCTCTTTGTTTCCACCCTTCTGTTTCTCTTTTCTCCTCTCTACCCCATCTCCATCTCCCTCCTTATTTCTCCCTTGTCTCCTTCTCCCCTCTTCTTTTTCCTTCTCCCTCTCCATCTCCTCCCTTTCTCTTTCTCTCCTGCCTTCTTTTAGTAGAAGCTTTTATGTAGATTGAACTTGCTTTGAGACAGTTTTACAAGATCTGTTTAAATGTTGTCTCCACACCTCCAGATGCCAAAGTTATTGTTTTCTGAGACTAAACTAAGTGGATGTGAAATTTTAAGAACAACAGGGGTTCTTCCTGGAAAAAGTCTAAATGTCTAGACTAGAGTGCCTGTTGTCCATAATAGTTAATATTAAGCCTTCTAAATTAAATAGATGAAGATAAATGAAGCATCAAGGGTTTCACTAAGTTAAGCAGAAGAGTTTGGTGGGGAGATGTGCCCCTGATGAGAAATGAGTATGTGAAAACTTTTGCAACAATAAGAAAGTAGATAAAATGATTTGGTTCAAAAGTATCCATCATGTGATTTTGTTGGGAGAGAGATTTTTCTCTGAATAATTCTCCTTTAATGTCTGAATTTTACTGATAAACTCTATTCAATGCTAGATGGTGAATCCTGAGGAACCACCAATAAATCATTATACATTTAAAATGCACTTTTCTGCTTTTAGTATAAGCATGACTGGATTGTGAAATTATATATAAAAGTTGGGTAGGTATTCTATTCATGGACAGAACAATTGGGATGAGATGTATCTCTAGGCACAACCTGGATTAATGATTCCTGTGAAAAAGACAAGTTTTTCCAAGGGACAATCTGACCAAGAAAAAAGTGTTTTATGAGTTTCCATTGTTTGGAACATGGGCTTCAACCCAATGATGTCATCCTGGGGCTTTCTTCCTAAAGACAGTAAGATATAACTTCTTTGAACAGATTCTAAGAACTTCCTGGTGCCATGAGAAATAAACTTCTTACATTTCAGGAGTTTATTTCATTGAATGTCTCAGGAGACACAGATAATTATACGTAATTGCTTCTCTGACTGAGGCTTCTGTCATTGATATTTTTAGGTGGACATCATGGGAACATAGCCTTAGACTTGAATATGACTTTAGAGGTCATCTTGTCCCAAATATATCCTTCTGAACTCATTTCACTGGTGAGGAACTCAGTGCCCAGAAAGTGTTATGGAGGAGAAACCATCTTTTACTTGGTATGAGAAAACCAGGATTCCAGTCCAGACTCTTCCATGTAACAGATGTGTCATTTTGGGCACATATTTTCTTTTTCACTGTGCTTCAGTGTCATTTTCATTAAAATCAGAATGCTCATAATTGTACCATCCACCATCTCTTGTGAGAAACTTTAATAAATATGGAAGAATTTTATAACTGTAAAATATTATGTTAATATTAAAGATTATTATTACATGTAGTAGATTATAAACTACACATGTTTATCTGGTCAAATGATATGATCATTCCTTAACAGTAGAAATACTTTTTCCTTTTTCAAAAATCACTTTACCATTATATTTTTTAAACATTGCTATTACTTCTTAATTTATCCCATACTCTGACTTATGATATCAGTGGTAAGAGAACTCCATCTACCACTACAGATCAGCTATTGTCTTTTCATTTAAATCTTACAGAGTTGTCTAGAGCTCTGAAATATTTTTTAAAAAGAAAATTAAAAATCTTACTCAGGGTAACACAACCAATATTTCTCAGAGGTGGTACTTGAACCCAGGTCTTGCCAGCTCTGAGGCCTGTTCTCTACAATATCATCCTGCCCCTTCACAAAGACAGATAGTTAGGCAAAGTGAACCAACACATTGGGTGTGTCTGATAATGTATGCTTCATTTTGCTCATCTAGTCTACCATTTCGCTACTAAGAGGGGGGTAATATTGGTTAATCATTCAGTCAATCATCCAACAAGCATTTTTGAACACATATTTTGAATGGGGAGAATAATTTCATATAACAGAGATGCACAAGGAAGAGCTTTTACAACAGAGGGCAAAATGTGGGGTGTAATACTTGAATCTCACTCTCTAAATTTGTTTAAAAAAGAATGTATATGTATATGTTTATACACACATATATATATATGTGTGTTTATATGTGTATATATACATACATGTGTATATACACTTTCTACCCACACACACTCCATTAGGTATAGAAATCTATCTTATACAACAGGGAAGCAGATAAAGAAGGCAATAGGAGAAGAGGGATAATAAATAGGAAGGGCAAATAAAAGAGAAGAAGTGTCAAGAACAAGACAAATTCTACATGATGAACAGGATACAAAAAGAGAGAAGGATAGGCTAAAGAAAACAAGATGGAGGGAAAAGCACAGTTATTAGTCATTACTATGAATGTGAATGAGATTAAATCAGTCATAAAGCAGAAGCAAATAGCAGAATGAATTAGAAGCCAGAATTTAACAACATGTTGTTTATAAGAAACATACTTGAAAAAGAAAGACACACACAGAGCTAAAATAGGGTTGGAACAGAATTTATTATGCTTCAGCTAAAGTAAAAAATGGAGGGGGTTGCATTCATGATGTCAGACAAAGCAAAAACAAAATAGACCTAATTAAAAGAGATAAACAAAGAAACTACATTTTGCTAAAAGGCACCACAGACAATGAAGTAATATCAATACTTGACATATGTCCCCCCAATGGTCATAATATCCAAATTCTTAAAGAAAATTTGAAATAAACTACAGGAAGAAATGCAAACTAAAACTATACTACTGAGAGACTGAAACTTCTCCCTCTCAGAGCTAAATAAATTTAACCATAAAATAAATCAGAAAGAAGTTAAGGAGATAAATAGAATCTTAGAAAAGTTAGATATGATAGAACTTTGGAGAAAATTGAATAGGAATGGAAAAGTTTATACTTTTTTTCTCAACTGTACATGTTACATTCAAAAAAATTTACCATGTATAAGAGCATTAAAACCTAAAAAATAAATGTAGAAAAGCAGAAGTATTAAATATACCCTTTTCAGATCATACTGCAATAAAAATAACATTTGATAAAGGACAGTACAAACATATATTCAAAATCCATTGGAAACTAATCAAACTCTAAAGAATGAGTAGGCCAAGCAACAAATCATAGAAACTATCACTAATCTCTTTAAAGAGAATGACAATAATGTGACCACACAAGAAAATTTGTGGGATTCAGCCAAAGCTGTATTTAAGGGGAAATTCATATCTCTATATACATCAGTAAAAGAGAGGAAGAGCAGATTGATGAATTGAGCAGGTACCTTAAAAAAAAAACACAGAAAAAGAACAAATTAAAAACCCCCAACTAAACACCATAATGGAAATCTTGAAAATCAAAGGAAAGATGAATAAAATTGAAAGTAGAAAAAAACTGAACTAATAAATAAAAGTGTAACACTTGGTTTTATGAAAAAAATAAAAGAGGTAAAATCATTGGTTACTTTGACTTAAGAAGTGAAAGAAAACCAAACTTACTGGTCTCAAAAATGAAAAAGGTGATTATACCAACAAGGAAGATATAACTAAAGAAATTATTAGAAGTTATTTTGCCCAATTATTTGCCAAGAAAACTTAAAATCTAAGTAAATAAATGAATATTTATAAAAATATCAAATGTCCAGATTAACAGAAGAGAAAATAGAATTAAAATATCCTCACTTACTAAAGGTAATTGAAGAAGCCACAAATGAGCTCCCTAAGGAAAAAAAATATTCCCAGGACCATATGGATTCATAAGTATATTCTATAAAACTTTTAAGAACAACCAATCCCAACATTATATAAACTACTTGAATTTTTTTTTAAAAAAAAAGGTCCTACCAAATTCCTTTTTGACACAAATGTGGTTTCCATACCTTATCCAGGTAAAGGAAAAACAGAAAAAGAAAATTGTAGACCAATTTCCCTAATGAATATCAATGCAAACATTTAAAAACACTAACAAGGAGATTACAGCAATATATTAAAAAGATAGTACTATAAACTAGGTAGAATTTATACCAGGAATCAATATTAGGAAAACTATAAACATAATTAGCCATATCTGTAATAAATCAACAAAAACAATTTGATTATCTCTATCTATACATGTGAAAAATCTCTTGGCAAAATATAATACCCTTTCCAATTAAAAAAAAAAGCACTAGAAAGAACTGGAATAAATGGAGTCTTTCTTAAAACAATAAGTAATATCGACATAAAATAAAGAACAAGCATTATATGTAATGGGAATAACTAGAAGTTTTCCCAATAAACCTGAGGTAAAGCAAGAAAATCCATTCTAACCACTATTATTCAGCATTGGATTAAAAGTGCCCGCTGTAGCAGTAAGAGAAAAAAAAAATGAAGGTATGCAAATAGTCAATGAGGAAACAAAATTATCACTCTTTTAGATTATATGATGGCATACTTTGAGAACTCTAGAGCATAACTAAAAATCTAGTTGAAACAATGACATTAGCAAAGTTTCAGAATATAAAATAAAACAAAAAAAAACATCAGCATCTCTATGTATCAATCACAAAGTCCAGAAGCAAGAGATAGAATGAAAAATTTCATTTAAAATTACTACACATGATATGAAATATTTGGGAGTCTGTCTTTCAAGACAAACCCAGGAATGGTTTGAATGCTACTAAATATTTTCACACAAATAAAGTCAGATATAAATAATTGAAGAAATATGAATTGCTCATGAGAAGCTGAGCCAATATAATAAAACATCAATTCTATGTAAATTAGCTTACTTATTCAATGTCGTACCAATCAAATTACCAAAAATTATTTTAGAGAGTTAGGTAAATTATAACAAAACTCATCTGTAAGAACAGAAGTTCAAGAATATCAAGGGAATCAATGAAAAATATAAAGGAAGGCAGCCTAGCAACACAAGTTTTCCTGAAAATTATCTGGTACTGGCTAAGAAATAGATCAGAGGAACAGATTAAGTAGTAAATAAACAGCAGTAAATTACCATAGTAACCTAACGTTCAATGAACCCAAACAGCTAGACTTTGGTGGTAAGAACTCATGATTTGACAAAAATTGTCAGGAAAATTAGAAAGCAGTTTGATAGAAACTAGGAATGGACCAACTTTTCACACCATATACTAAAATAAAGTCAAAATGGGTAATTTATTTAGACATAAAGAGTGATATCACAGATAAGCTAGGGGAGCATGGAAATTTTTATCTCTCAGATGTATGGATAAAGAAAACATTTATGAAAGACACATGGGAAGTAAAATGAATTATTTTGATTATATGAAATTAAAAAAGGTTTTGAACAAACAAAATAAATGTAGCTAACATTGGAAGACAAGAATCTGGGAGAAAAAAAAAACAACAAAAAACCCCCACAGAATTTTCTCTGATCAAGGTATCATTTCTTAAATACTCAGGAAACTGAGTAAAATTTATAAAAATAAGAGCCATTCCCCAATTGATAAATTGTATCAAGCATTTTTCAGAAGAACAAACTAGGGCTATCATAGTTTTATGAAAAAACTCTAAATCACAATTGATTACAGAAATGTTAATTGCAATGACTCTGGGATACGACCTCACACCTATCAGATTAGCTAATATGAAAGAGAAGGAAAATGCCAAATGTTGGAGGCAATGTGAAAAAAAAATAGGAATGCTAACACAGTGTTGGTGATATTGGAAGCTAGTTCAACCATTCTGGAGAAAAATTGTGCATACCCTTTGACCCAGCATAACACTACTAGGTCTTTATCCCAAAAGAGATGGAAAAAGAAAATTGACTTATTTTATACAAAAATATTTGTAACTTCTTTTTATAGTGGCAAAGTGTTGGAAATTGAGGTGTTTCTTATCAATTGGAGTATGGCTGAACAGGTTGTAGTACATGATTATGAGGTCACAATATTGTGCGATAAAAATTGAGCAGGATGTTTCCAGAAAAAAAGTGGAAGTCTTCTATAAACTGGTGCAAAGTGAAGTGAGCAGAACCAGGATAACATTTTGTACAGCAACAGCCATATCGTAACAATTATCAACTGTAAAACACTTAGATAAACCGCTGAAGAAAATGATTCCAGAGAATTCCAAATGATCCATGATGAAAAATGCTCTCTATCTCCAGAGAACTGATGAATTATGAGGGCAGATTGAAGCATTCTTTATACTTTCTATATTTATTTGTTTTCTTTCTGTTTTTGTTTTTGACAACCTGGCTAATATGGATGTATTTTGCATTGCTAGATAGATAGATAGATAGATAGATAGATAGATAGATAGATAGATAGATATAGATATAGATATATAGATATATAACTGATATCATATTGTCTTCTCAAGTGATGGGGAGGGACAAAAAGGAGGAAAAGAATTTGGAACTCAAAATTAAAAAATATATATATTGCTAATTTTTAGAAACGTAATTGGGAAATATTTAATAAGTTGCAATTATAAACACAAATACATATATATTTAAAGGACCTATTTGTGCCAAGAACTGTGCCAGGAACTAGGGAAATAGAAATGAACCAATCTCTATTGGGGTATCTCCTTTCCATCAAATTAGTTCAGCTTCAGGTCGGGGAAGGATATCTATAAGGGAAAGAAAAAAGATCTCACACCTTAATTCATATTTACTTTAGACATCTCTAAAAATATGCACAAGTATCAAGAGCTTACAAGATTTGTGGTATGTATGACATCTTGCTACCAATTACCCAGGCTATATTATCTGAATAAAAGGAGAATAGATAATAAAATTTTGCCATTTTGTGTAACTGTAATGGGAATGCAAATTTGGAAGATCTTCCCTGCCCCTAGGCTAAAGTGCACCTGGAGCCTGGGGTGGGAGGCTTGTTTTTCAGTAGATACTTCTTGATTGGCCAGTGGGTCCAGAAGGTTTTTACATTCTCTGAGCCAGGAGAAGGCTATATAAGCCCTGATGTGTAGCTTTGTTTTGGGGGCTCACTTTGAGAAGTGTTCTGTGATTTGATATGGATTCTGGGAAGCCATTGTCCAGAGCCCCGCCGGCTTTGAAAAACCCAGATGTTGATTTGGTATGGATGTAATGGTTGGACAGTTTGGAAATCTGTCTACTTGATCTGTTTCTGTCTTGATAATTCTGTCTGTGTACTTTGAAGTTCGGGGTGCTGACCTTTTCCCCTGAACAAGGTAAACGATATATGTCTGACTGATTAAAGTAAGCTTGTTAACCCATTTTGAGTTGCTTTCCTTTAACAAAGCAGATCTAAGAACCTGTATTGGCAGCAAACCCTGAGGACTCTTGGGGTGCTTGCTGCTACAGTAACAAGCATCATAGTTTTGAGAGGGCTTGAAATAATGCCATAAAAAGGTCCATTGAAGGAGTTGGTAATAGTTTTCCTAGAGAAGAGAATGCTTTGGATGGGGTAAATCATAACAAAAATCTTCAAAAATTTAAGAATGATCATGTAAAAGACAGATTAACATTATTTTCCTTGAACCTGGATGATAAAACTAAGAGCAATGGATGGAAGCTATAGAAAGGTTTGTTTTATTCAATGTAAAGAAAATCTTCCAACAATTAGACTCAGGAGAAAGTGGAGTGATTATCTTATGATAGAGTGAGTTCCTTCTTCCTGGAGGTATTCAAGAAGAGATAATATCGACTCTGAAGTGGCTATACAGTTCATGTAGATTAACCTTCATATACATACATACATATATGGAGAGAAAGAAAAAGAGAGAGAAAGTATGTATATATGTGTGTGTTTGTGTGTATTTTAACATGGAAACAGGGGGCCAAAAATGTGAAAGTTGCCCAATGTCACACAGCTTGGGTTCACAAAATTGGGTCCTCCTAATTCAAATTCTGTGTTCTTTATATAACACCATCCTGCCCTATTGTAGAAGAAATGTAGCTGTATATGTTGTAATATCCCTTTCAATTCTAGTATTCTTTGTATAATCGGGCAAAACACCTTCAGTGGAAATGGCATTAGATTTGAAAAATAAGGCATTATTATTTATGTTCCTGAAAACAAAGCATCTGTATGCATGCAGTCTAACAGTGCAAAAGGCCATCTTGCAAGTTACATAAACCAAGATGTCTTGTTATCCAACCACAGATAAAGCCCTAAACACTATTCTTGTCCGTTTAGATCTTGCTGTTCCTAGCTCTTGGGGAAAGCACTAGTGAACCCAATCTTTTCCTTTATGATTTCCATCTGTTGTGCCCTTCGTGCTCCATTTCTTTTCCTGAAGGGTTGTCTTAGATGATTTTATTTCTTTCCAACACTTGTTTTTGATCTCATAGTTTTATGTGGAGTTTGGTATCTGGAGCATTAGCAGAACTTTCCTTCTTTTACCCTTTAAGGTTTTTCGTTTGGTGATCAATTTTAATATACACATAATAAATATTATGAGATATTTTCAATTAATTACATTCTCCCTTCTCCTTCTATACAATTATAAAAGCAAAACCACATATCCCATATCAAGAGGAGGAAGGAGACAGAGGTAGACAGAAAAACAGACAGAAGGAAGACAGAGAGGTAGACAAAAAGAAATACAGAGAGAAGAGAAGGGAGAAACATATTCAAGTCATTTTAAACAGAAAAAAAAAACTTTGACATATTTCAGGATATATTCAGCTTAATCTCTTGCCTTTTCAGTAGCAGCTATAGTATAAAACATTATTTAACTAATTAGCCTGGAGGAAAATCCTAAATCTCAAAAAAAAAAAGTCATGCCATGCGTACTATACTGTACTTACTAAGGCAGGGAAATGTAGTTATATATTTTTAAAGCTTTTTCAACAATGATTGAAAAAATAATGAAAGGATCATAGATTTAGAGTTGAAAAGGACCTTAGATGTGATCTAGTTCAATGCTCTCATTTTATAGATAGGGAGCTTGAAGCCCAAAATGATTTTCACTAGTTCTGCCCTCAGTTACCCAGACAACTAAAGTAAACAGAAGCTTCCAATGAATTAAATGTCATGATACATTATAGAAAATATTGGAAAATTATATCCATTAGTTTATTAATATCTGTCCTGAACTCTACTCCCTAATCTCTAATTACCTGCTAGATACCTTCACTTTGATATTCTGTCAGCATTTGACTCATCATTTGCTAAACAGAACTAATCATTTCCTCTTCTAAACCTACCCCCCCAACTTGCTATTTTTTATGACATCACTATTCCCTTCATTCCTCATGTTGAAACCTCTTAGTCATTTTGCTTTTTCTGTCTATTATTCCTTATTCCAAATCAGTTGCCAAGAGCTACCTCCATAATATCTCATATCCCTTTCTCTCTGTTTACATGGTTGTCACCCTAGGTTATATCCTTTTAACCACTGTTTTTGTCTATTGTAATATCCTTCTAGTTGGTCTCTTTGACTTCAGTTTCTCCCTTTAAAAAGGCATTTCAAATAATTTCACTTAGTTTCAGGTCTCCCTATGTTATTCCCTGAAAAACCTCCTTTGGCTCCCTTTAGGATAAAATGTGAACTCTTTAGTCTAGAATTTATTGACCTCTACCAGCTGACTTTTACCTATCCCCTCAGTCATTTCTCATAATACTCCCCATCATGCCTTCTATAACACATTCCAAAATAGGCTACTTGTGATTCTGTTAACTCCACATTCCATCTCTCACTTTTGTATGCTTACATAAGACATATCCAAAATGTACTCCCTCCTCCTCTTTGCCTTTTAGAATTCTTTTCCCCCTCCCCCAGGCTCAATTTAGGTGCTACCTTTTCTATGAAGCCTTTTTTTGATTGCCAAACAATGTGTAATATTCCTCTTCAAATATCCCTCAGTCACTTCTTTCTGCATCACCTGAGTGCCTCCTTGCAATTTTCTATTTTTATTATACTTGTCTACAGACATGTCTCCCTTGTCCTCACCCACTAGTAGTATAATGTAAGCCCTTTGAGGTCAAATACTATTTGTCTGATTTGGTCTTTTCATCTTGAGCACCTAGCTTAGTCCTTAGCACATACAATGTGTTTAATAAATGTTTACTCAATTGAATTTTATCAACCAAAAATCACTTATCAAGTGTCTACTACATGCCAGGTACTGTGTTAGGCACCAGGGATATAAGATCCGAAGTAAATAGTTCCTGCCTGTAAGGAATTTGCATTCTATTATCTAATATGACATTTTCTTGATAGTTCTTTATGACCACATCTTCCATTCCTAGATGTTCACTAATATAATCTTTAATAACACATTCTTTTAAAACATAACTTCTATTTTAAACATTATCTTCATTTCCAAATATACCACTTGCCTATATGTCTAAAGAACCTTCCTTTGTTATAAAAAAAAAAAGATCAATAAGAAAGGGAGAAAAAGGAGTTCAATAAAACTAACAAATACAGTGGTCTGATATTATATGCAAATAATCAGCAGTTAGAATCAGCTAGCTCTAAAAGGAAGGGAGAGAAGTACATTTTCTATTCTTTTCTTGGTCATTATGATGACAGTATTCAGTTTCTGTACTTTCTATTTGTTTTTTTTGTAGTCCTGTACATTTGTTTCACTCCTTTTGCTTATTCCATTCTGCATCAGTTCACATGTCTTCCCATGCTTATCTGTATTCTATATATTTACTATTTCCTGTGGTGCAGTAATAGTATATTATTTTCAGGAATTGTAATTTGTTTAGCTAATACTGAATTGAAAATAAACTTTTTTTTTTAAGTTTCAATGTTTGATGCTGAATGGTTCTATGCAGGAATGGTTCTACAGCTTGGCTTTGTAAATTGGTCAATATACTTGTTAGGAGTTTTGCTGAAGGCTAAAGTTCAGAACAGGTTTTCCCTTTCTTAATTTCCTTACTTTATTCCTAATTATATCCTGGGACACTAAATGAAATTACTTCTCTCCTTGGTGCTTTTGTCTTCTAAGTATATCTGTGCTGTTATCTGCAGGCTTTAATCATGTCCTGGCGAAACTATACATTTTAAGCTTCTTTAATCTTTTTCCCTTTTAAATTGATCCTTCTTTTTCCTCTGTTGTTTCTTTTTTCTTGTTCTCTGATCCAACTCTTATTTGTCTACATCTTATTAAGTGACTAAGCTTAGTGAATCTGCTATGTCTTATGGCCTATCAAATGCTGGATCTCCTTATGTTGTGGACAGAGAAATATAGGAAACAATTCTTTTGTCTTTTTGGCTTTTGTATTTTGCCAATAGCTTTTAAAAAGTCATCGCCTGTGTATTGTCACTGGAGTGACAAGCTAAGGGATTTTAAGAAAGAGAACCTTCTTTTGGAAGTAGGTTGAGAAATATATTGATGTCTCAACTAGGAACTTAATTGCAGATAATGCTTTTTAGTCAATCTGAAAGAGGCTTAGCAAAGCCATTAAATGATATTAGAGACATAATTCTTTCAGAATTTTGAAATAATAAGTTAATTGCTCTATTTGTGAGAGGAAACAACATACCTTACTCCTCCATGGCTGGAAATAAAAGCACAGTTCTCAAGTTTAGTGTGTGTATGTAAGTTGCAGCTAAAGCCTAGAACTGACTAAAATTATAAATAACCAACTAAATACAAGATTATCCTAAAACCTCAATTGTCTTACCTAAAAGATCAATTTGAAACATAGCTGGAGAATGTTAAAAAAAAAACACTTAATGGTAAACATCCCTGAATTCATATTTCATGTTTTCCTTATGTTTTTATTTTTATTTTCAAATAAAATAAAAAAAAACATTTATTTTCCATAAAAACTTCATTAAGCTGTTTTTGTAATTATTTGGCAAAAAAAATGTATATGGCTTACCAAGACAGACTATATAGCCTGATTAGTCCTCATTTCAAGATCCCTCTTCTAGAAATCGGATGTCATTTTAGCCTCCAGAGGACCTAGGCCTCAAGATTCAAAGTAACCATTACTCAATATTAGTAGATATTCTTCTCAAGAGAAAGACAAGAAAGCCTTGTGGGGGACAGAGAGAGAGAATGGAGTTAGTTTAAATGATGAAATATAACAAAAGTTTCAGAAAGCTTAATTTCTCAGGGATAAAGACAGAAAAGTAAACATAAGATTGAACATATTCCTTCAAGTTCTAAGTATGAAGTGACCCATTGCTCTCTTGCCCTGCTACTGTTCTTGCCTTATTAATCTTCAGCCCTGGGTCATGTCTATTGCTTTCCTTTTCTTCTTCTACTACTGAGCTTCCAAATATTGTTGGCAGAAAATTTAAAATCCTGCTGGCCGTGTGCTTTTGGTAATGCTGTCTAACTTCAGCTATCCATGATCCTTCTTCATCTTTAATCATCACTCTATTACATTGCTCAAATATGTTGTGCTCATCCGTGGGAAGTTTAGTGAGAAAAGTATTAAACTTAAAGTCAAAAGACCTCAATTTGAATCCCTGTTCTTATAATTCATTACTTGTGTGATCTTGAGCAAATCAGCTAACTTCTCTAGCCTCCATTTTCCTATGTGTAAAACTAACATGTTGAAACAGACTATCTTTTAGATACCCCAGAGTTCTAATATTTTATAACTGAAACATTCTAGAGTTAAAAGAGGACTGGAATCTGTCACTGATGTACTGAATCATAATCTTTCTGGACCTCAGATTTTCTCCTCTTTAAGATAAGGATGATAATGTCTGTCTAACCTACCTGAGAGGTATTCTGAGATTAGCTAAAATAATATGAAAACACTTAAAAACACATAAGATACATCATAAACATGTTCATATTTTTCTTTTTAATGAAAGATCTTTTTTTGTCATGAGTAGTTCAAAGGGGTAGTAAGACATGATACATGTAAATAGTCTTCAGCACATTACTAATAATGATTTGCCGATAAAATGTCATAAAAACTATAATTACATACCTTAAATGGCAGTCCTCTTTATGTGGAAAGAATGAGGAACAATTTGAGTGATGGACTTGTACCCCATTTATGTGTATATACATGTGTACATACATGCATACATATATGCACACATACAAACATATATAGGATACCAGGAAATTATGTATATCAATCTATCTATTAAAATAAACGGAGGAATGTTCCCTTCATATAGGTTAGATCTTTTATGAATGATTTTTACAGAGACATAGAACCATGCACTAATAGAGTTTAGAGACCATCAATTTCGATCCCTTGATTTTACATATTAGGATACGGAGATTCAGAGAGGTGATGAGCCTTGCCCAAGGTCAGTGGGTGGTAAGTATCTGAGTCTAGATTCAAACCTGGTCTGTCTGACTTCAAATCTAGAGTTCTTTCCATAATCCTATAATGCAGTCACATAGAATGAGATGAACTAGATAGGTTTCAATCTGCCTTGACGGAAGGAATAGATGTATAAAGAGGTACACTAACCTCTAGTCACTCTAGCCCTCTCTGCTATCTCAGGTCATTGCACTTTCTTCTGACTTCACTTTCCCCTTTTCAAAATCTTGACCCTATAGTTGACCTATTCGATCTTAAAATCTTCTACCTTTGACTATTTCTTCCCCTGTGCTATTGCCACTCATCGCATTCTCAACCCTCATTATTACTCCTACCATCTACCTTTTCCAATTTTTCTTGTATACTGCATCTACAATTTCTACAATCAATATCTGGACATTCCAACAGAATCTCAAACAGAATACAGCCAAAGGAAAACTCATGAACTTTCCCCCCTAAACAGTCTATCCTTTTTATTTCTCTCATTCTATTTAGAGCACTCACATAGTTTCATTACTCTTGATTGCAGCTTAGGAATTATTGCCAACTCTTTGCTTTCACTCATTCCCTATATCACCAATGTGATACCCATATCAGCCGTTATGGATATACATGTGTATTTCCAGGGTAAATTTGTAAAATATAAATAACTCTCTTCCTTAAAGGAAAAACCAAAATATTTATCCAGATACCAGAAAACCAATTCCACCATAGTAACAAAGAAGTTTATAAACATCACCAACCTAGGGAGCACTGACATCCCTAAGCCTTCCCTCCCCAAAACAAGCTCCCCTAGGCAAAATTCCTCCCTCTCTCACTCAAGCTAGCTGCTCTGCCTCAGCTTTGCCTTCCTCTCTTCCAGCTCTGCCTCACTCTTCCTGCTGCAGCCTTTTGGCAAGCTCCTTCCATCATGGACTCCATGTTACTCAAGTTCCACGTAACTCAGCATCCATCAGAGTAGTAAGCTAGGCTGAGCTCAAAGCAGGTTACATAGATCTATTAATAGGTGGGAAAGATCTTCCCATTCCATTAACATTACATTCCCATGTTTAATCATTTAGCAGTTCTTGATTCTATCCCCATGACATTTCTCATACCTGTTCCCATTGCCTCACCCTAGTCTAGACCCTCATCACCTCTCCTCTGCACCATATAATACCTCCTAATTGGTCTCCCTACATCTAGCCTCTATCATTTCTGAGGCAGCACAGCTGCCAAAATGATATTCAGAAATATGTGTCAAACCATGTCAGGTCAATGTTCATGAAGTTTCAGTGGTGGCTTATTGCCTCTAAGATAAATACAAACTGGCAGCTAGGTAGTACAATTAACGGAGTACTGGTCCTGGAGTCAGGAGGACCTGAGTTCACATTTGACCTCAGATGCTTGACACTTAAATAGATCTGTGACCTTGGGCAAGTCACTTAACCCCAATTGCCTTGCCTCCCCTCCCCCTCCAAAAATATAAATAAAAACTCCTTTGTTTGGCACTTAAGGCCTTTCATAGTCTGGCATCCAAGAGATCTTTCTAGACTGACTATACATGACTCTTCATTAAACACCTTAGGTTATAGGAAACATGGTCCCTTGCTAGTCCCCCTGCTCAATGTTCCATCACCTACCTCTAATCCTCTACCAAAAAAAAAATGCCTCCATGCCCAGAATCATTTTCCTCCTCATTTCTATATCTTTGAACTCTTAGTTGCACTGAAGGGCCTTTCATCATTCCTTCAATCATCAATTCTCCCTTCTCTCACCTACACATACCACACACACACACACACACACACACACACACACACACACGCACGCACGCACACACACATATATACCCAGGAAATTATTTTTCTCTATAGAATATATTTTGTATTTACTTGTCTGCATGCATTATTTCCTCCATTAAAACATTAGCTCCTTGAGATTTGAGACTTTCATTTCTGTCTTCAGGTCCTTAGCACCTAGCACAGTGACTAAAACATACAAGGTGCCTAATAAATATATATTGAGTTGAACTTGATCAGATCCATTATTTACTAGTTACATGACCTTGGACACATCACTTAAGGTCCCTAGGGCTCAATGTTCTCATCTGAAAAATGAAAAAGTTGAATGACATGACTTCTAAGGGCTCTTATTTCTCCAAATCTTATGAATCTAAGAAATGCTATCTCCCTTTAAGTTTTAGTGTATAAAAAATAGCTGTAGCACCAAAGGCAGCTTATTTTATATAGCCTCCTTCACATGTTACAGCTCTTAGCCCCGTATATAGTTCTTGTTGTTATCTAGAAAATGTCAATAATTTAAAAAATATTATTAGTTTTAATATTTCAAGACATAATATTACTAAGTTTTTTTTCCTATTGGTATCATTATTGTTGTTTTGCATTTATATGACTCTCTCCTCTAAGGAATGTCTAAGGAATGAAGGAACTTGCTGTTCCTGCCCTGAGCCCAGATTACTACAAAAGCACTGCTTGAATAGAATTAGGATCTTGGAATGGCAGAACTGGAGCAGGGGGACCTTGGTAAATTCTTAGTCTAACTCTTTCATTCCAACTCAATAATTTTTTAAACACATGCTCAGAGAGGGGTGGACCTGGAGTCAGGAAGACTTGAGTTCCAATTTGGCCTCAGATACTTTTTAGCTATGTAACCCTGGAAAATTACTTTTACCTCTGCATGTCTCAGTTTCCTTAACTATAAAATGAGGATAAGGATAGCATTCACCTCTCAAGGCTGTTTCAAGGAGGAAATGAGGTAATATTTCTAAAGCACTTACCTTCATACCTGACACATAGTAGGCATTGCTTAAATTCTTATTCCCTTTCCTCTCTCCTTCAATTGATAAATAGTTATCTCTCACTTCTTGCTATCTAAGAAGAGAAAAACAGAAGACTTATAACAAATATGTATAGTCAAGCAAAACAAATTTTCATCTTAGTCATGTACAAAAACATATTTCTCATTTTGAATCTTGAGTCTATAACATCTCTGTCAGGAGGTGGGTAGCATTTGTCATCACTGATCCTCAGAATATCATATTAACCAGAGTGCTTAAATCTTTCAAAGTTATTTTTCTTTATCATATTATTTTATCTTTTTCTCCTGGTTTTGCTTACTTTGATCTGTATCATTCATACAAGTCTCAGCTTTCTCTGTAATCCACCTTGTTTTGTCTTTTCTGTAGTATAACGACAGTTTATTATATGCATATGCCATCATTTGTTTATCCATTCTTCTCTTGATGGCCACCCCCTGAAATTCAAATTCTCTACCATTATAATAAGAACTATCATTTTTTTTTTACACATGGGACTTTATCCTCTTCATTTGATCTCTTTTGAGTACAAACCTAGTATAGTAGTGGTATCACTGGTCAAAGAATATGAATGATTTAGTAACCTTCGGGGTTAGTTCCAAATTGCATTCTAGAATGGCTGGACCAATTTATAGTTCTGATACCAGTGTATTAAGGTGACTATTTGGCTTAGAGACTTATTCAAGGATACAACTTTGAACTTCTGAGTTCTAATCCAGGAGTTTTTCCCATGGGCGGGGGAGAGAAGTCGAGGACATCACAAAGCTATGTCATATATTTATTACTTGAAGAATAGACTTTTGGGAAATGTTGATCCCATTGAATAAGGTGAAAAAATTGGGCAGTAACCTTAAATATATCCATTGCACTAATAATAACTGGTTTGATAATTTTGGTCAATTAGGAAAAGAGAACATTCTTCAAAGAAGCTTAAGAAAAATTTTAGGTGTCTAAAAGAAAGAATAGAGTCTAATGATTGTCTCTGGGTCTAAATTTTGCATGCATTACAGATAACACTTGGCAAATGTTATAAAGAAACATTTAAGTATCAAGCTCTTGGTGATTCAATAGCACTTATATTTAAGGAGACAATTACTGTAATATAATGAAGAAAAAAGAGTGAATTTAAAGTCCAGTGATCTGAGTTCTTGTAGTATATTTGTCTTTGTTTTGTGATAAACTCTCCATTTATTCTTAAAATGGTCACTTCCTACCTCTGAGCTTCAGTTTCTTATCTGAAAAATAGAAACCATTATATACGTGTGTGTGTGTGTGATGCTGCTTATCTGTAAGTATTGTTAGGAAGTTAAAGTTTGGGATAAACTGTAAAGAACCATATTAATGTGAACCATTATAACTTCTTTGACCTTGGACAAGTAGACAAATTTTCGTCAGACCCAGTTTCCTAATCTTTAAAATGGAGGCGATTATATCCATTACACCTACTTCAAGGCTCAAAGGAGATAATCTTTATAAAGTGCTTTGTAAACTCAAAAGCAGGATATGAATGTTGGTCATGGTGATAATGGAATAGTTATCCTAGTAAAGGTAAATTCTTAAGAATAATAAATTCACTTGATAGCTATGATGTTAAAGTTTATCCTATTCTTCAAAATGATTTTTAGAAAGAAAAGATATGCTTCATATTTTGTTCCCTAATTTCTTAAACCAAATATTTCTATTTCTTGTCATTATTGCTATTTAACTACCTATACTGAAAGCTCTTATTGTTGTGTCATATGTGCAAATGAGGCAGAGAAAGAAAAGATGAATAGTTGGAATGATCTAGTTTACCTCTGAGGAAACTAGGTGACAGTGAATAGTATGCTGTGTTTGGAATCTGCAAGATTCAGATTAAAATCCTGCTGCACATGTTATCTGGCTGTGTGACCTTAGGCAAGTCACTTAACTTCTCTTAGGGTCACTTTCCTCATCTGTAAAATGGAGAGGATAATAGACTTTACCTCACAAGGTGGTTGTAAACACCAGATTGTCACATAAAGCACTTTGCAAGTCTTAAAAAGCCATATAAATATGAACTATTTTATTAAAAGACAGGATTTTATGATTTATGCTATTCTTTGAAATAACTGAAACTCTTTTAAACTGACAATTCAAAACCTGTCTTCTAGTCTTCCATTCACTGTTAAATGCCTGTGTAGCTTTAAGTAAATAATTGAACTGTTCTGGGTTTCAGTTTTCTTATCTGTAAAATGGGTGGTTATTCCTGATCAACATTATAGTTCCTTTCCATTCTAATATTTAGTGGTTTTAAAGAATAAAATGGGGAGAGGGATGAACCATTGTTAACATAGTCTTACCGAATGTTTTTAATTCATTAGCAGCTCAGCAGCAGTGGGAAATTGTCCTCATATGATTACTTTGGCTCTATTCTCCTGTGCATTGAGTGCCCCAGTCATAAAAATAGAGAATAGGAGAGAACATGTGTTCAGTGGTAAATTGCACACTGCGCTATACTATTCTGGTGATGTTTTCTCATTTATTCTGAATTAACATTTTGATTGTCAACCAACTGCTTGGTCTAGGGGCCTCTGGATTAGACTGTGGGCTTACAATACTGCTTTCCCATCTGGTGCTAAAGACTCTTAAGGTAAAACAACAACATACAAAAAAGTAAAATAATGGTTAAGGTACTAGATAGATAGGAGGGTGATTGAACTGTGGAGTTTTTGTACAATAATGGTTTCTGGGGAAAGAATATTCCAAACAACTCAATAATTGTTTCTTAAATGTCAAAGTATAGCATGACTCCCAGGTCATAGGATTGTATATGATGAGAGAGAAGGTACAAAAGAGGCCGTCAAGTCTCACTTCCTCATTTTATAGATGAGGAAAGCGAGACATAGAGGGATTGAGGGTCCCATAGATATTACATTATGTGAGGACATATTTGAACCCAGATCTTCCTGAATCCAAATCCAGTCATGGTTTGGATTCAGAGATGAAAGCAAAAGGGAAAATATCCATGTGTACAAAAATATTTATAGTAACTCTTTTTTTGTGGTGGCAAAAAAAAAATTGGAAACTGAGAAGATGCCCATTGATTGTAGGATGGCTGAACAAGTTTTGTTCTGTAAGTATGATGAAGTGCTAATGTACTAATGTAAGAAATAATGAAGGATATGGCTTCAGAAAAAAATGGGGAAGATTGATTCAAACTGATTCAATATGAAGTGAGCAGAACCTACACAGAGATATAAATGTTATAATCAACTGTGAAAGACTTAGTAACTCTGATTAACGCAATGACTCATCACAGTTACAAAGGACTCAATGAAAAAAGTATTCACCTTCAAATAAAGGACTGATGAAGTCAGACTACATAATGAAGCATATTTTTTCTCTTTTTTTTGGTCAGAAAATGGTTAATGTATAAATTTTACTTTCCATAAGTTTATATTAGTAATGGATTTTGTATTTCTTGCCTTCTTAATGAGTGGGAGAGAGGTAAGGATAGAGAGAGAATATGGAGCTAAAAATAAAGTCTAATAAAAAAATAAGCCCAATATGTCTAAAACTGAACTTGTTTCTTCCTTCCTAAACAAATGCTGCTCCTTCTGAACTTACCTATTTCTTTTCAAAGCAACACCATCTTTTCAATGACAAAAGTTTGCAATGTCAGCAGTATCCTGGATTCCTCATTCTTTCTTGCCTCACATATCTAATCAATTGCCAGATCTTATTGTTTTTACCTTCACCGTATTTCTTGTATCTAGTCCTTTTCTCCACTCACATAGCTACCACCTTAGTTCAGGCCCTCATCACCTTCCTTCCAGATTATTTCAATAGCTTCCTAATTGGTCTCCCTCTCTGAAGATTTTCCCCCTTCCATTCTAGCCAACCACACATCTGTCAAAATAATTCTCCTTAAGTTCAGAACTGACTATGAAATTCTTCTATTTAACCAGCTCCAGTGAGTTCTAATTAATTTTAGGATAATATATACATGTATATGAATGTTGAGTAAAAGAGTTATATGTGTGTGTATGTGTGTATATATATGTATGTGTCTGTATATAACACATTTATGTACACACATATGTGTGTATATTCCCCTGTTTATATTTTAAAGTCCTATAAAACCTAGTCCCAACCTTTCTTTCTACTTCCTTTCATCATTACTTCCCTCTTACACTCTAATCCAGGCAAACTGACTTTCTCAATGTGTGAGTTCCTCATACACACCCATCCATCTCTATTTTTTGTGCCTTTGTAAGGCTATCCAACACACCTGGAATATACTCCTTCCTTATTTATATCTCATAGAAACTCCCTCCTTCTTTAAAGATGCAGCTTAGGCACCATTTTCTGTACTGAGCTTTTCATTATCCCCTTAACTTCTATTGCTCTCTCTTGTAAACTTCCTTATATTTAAGGATTTTGTATTTGTTAACTAGATTTCTGCTATGTGTATTACATATTCACTTGTGTCCCTCATTAGAAAGTAATATTTATATTGTACTTATATTCCCAGGTCCTCATATAGTCCTTGACACATAGTAGGTGTTTAATAAATACTTGTTGATATTTTATTGATTTAATCATTTTACATCTGGCACTCATCATAATGTCTTGTCCATACTATGATTTTATGTCTGGGAAAATTCTAGAGGGAAATGGAGGCAGATAACCTGTATATATGTTATAAAGTGATAAAAAGTTTCTGGAGGTTCATAAATGTTAAATGATTTGTTCATAGTAACATAGCTGGTACAAGTAAGAGGCAGGATTTGTATTCATACCATCTTGATTCCAAGTGACATCTTCCATCCACTTAATCATGTTGACTCTTGCCTTGAACATAAAAAGCAAAGTGTTGAATCTAATCTGTCCTGTGCCAGATTTTGGGAATTAGATTTGAACCTTTGGGGAAACTATGTAAATGAATAGTCTTATCCTGAGTAGGAAGATGATTCAATTATAGTTCTCTGTTGTTCATGGTCATATTGAGTGTGCCCATCCTCCTATGGGCAAGACCTAGTGGCCCTGGTTAACCCCTTAATTTCCAGCCTCCCTTGGGATACAACACCAAGCAGTGCAATAAGACATTTTTCACAAATGTGATTTGTTGAATAGCTTGGTAAGCTCTGAGAGGATCCGTAATAGGTAACTCCTACTGTTGATAATAAATAAAAACCTTTATATTTTTACTCAAAGAAAAAAATGGCCCACAATTCAAGAGTGGTAAATGAAAGGATTTAAAATGCTTTGACACTCATCTTCTGAGGTAAAATAAAGGGCCAATTTTTAGAAAATTGATTTTTTTTAGGGCAAACTCGTACTATATTATTCCCAGGAGAGATACCCCACATTTTATTCTTGCTTCATCTTTCACCCCAAATGGGACAATCCTGAAACCATATGGGACAAGTGAGAAGCTGCTCTGTTCAAAAGTGCCCAGTGAATGAGATTTCTCGATCCACTTTGGTGACCTGTTCAAATGCTGAACAACCCTTACTGACAGGAAATTTTTCTGTATGTCTGACCTGACTTCACTTCTCACTGTTGTATCCTCAGTGGACAGACAAGGATGACAAGTCAACTGACCACTTTTCTCTTTGTAATAAAATACTGCTTTATACCCTTGAAGGCTACTATGAGGTCAGTCCCCAGTCTTTTCTCATTTGGCCTAAGTAAGCTCAACAACAAGAAAGAAATTTGAGGAGGTAATGTGAATGAATGAAAACTACCTAGAGCTGGTGGCAGGATAAACTGCAAACCTTCAGTGCCTTTTGGCACTGACCATTCTAAGTAACTTTTTCATTCCTTTGGGCCATCATGTCCCCTTTATGAGTTCCAACTCCAGCAAATACACAATATATTGCTCCATATTAAAAGAGAGCTGAGTTTTTGAAAGTCCATAAAGCTTTTAAATGTTCTTTTTTTTTCCAAAAACTTGCTGCAGGCACAGCTCACTCAATTAATGTCTTAAAAATAGCTGATGTCCGACTCCAGTAAGCTGCTTCAGGCTCATCTCCAGTCCCACAGCCAGTGTAGTATATTCCTCCGTAGAGGCTTTGAACTCCTTTTCAGAGAAGGAGGGCAGCATTTATTTCAAAAGAAAGCATTAAAAATATTCATGATCCCAAGCCTCAGGAGGAGGTAGTGAGGAGAACGGGAGATACTTGGTTTATGTAAGACTGAATTTAACTTGGAATATGTTTTAGTGGAAATTTAACAAAATGTGATAGAATGAAGTTGTTTCTCCTAGGTAATTATTGTGCTTTACATAGGATATACATTGAATAAATTTATAAATTAATTAATTGATTGATTTAATAAACTAATGAATTAAATGTAAAAGAATAGTTAAGGCAAAACTGTACTACAAAGAAGAGAACTGGAATGTATGAATAAAAATTAAGTCATTTAGTGTAGTGAAAAATCAGTACCATTCAGTAAGCATTTATGAAGCACATAGAATGCTTCAGTCACTTTACTGAATAAAATTTCCTAGCAAGAGGCAGCATGGCATAATGCATAGACAGCAGAGCTATGAAGAGTTGAGTTCAAGTTCTACCTCTGACACATACCAACATCATGGTGCTGTCCAAGTTATTTTTTCTCTTAATGATCTAGGCGACTTCCTAAGACTGTATATTGAAGAGGCTGATTTGAATTAGTAGAGAGTTCCCTCATCCGAAAACAATAGTGAAATAACAGATCAAGCACTATCCTAGGTGCTGAAGATACAAAGACAAACATGAAACAGTTCTGCCTTTAAAGAGCTTGCATTCTGTAGAGGGGAAATCACATGGGCTCTACTTCTTTCTTTCCTACTAATTATCTATGCAACCTAAGGCAGATAGCATCTCTAGATCTCAGTTTATAAAAACATATCTAAGATAGGTTTTAAGGTTGTTTCCAGGTCTTAGAAAAGTCTATGATTCTGTGACTAGACCATATGCTGCTCATGTGATCATTAAAATTCATAATTCAGATTAAGCCCAATTTATGATTCTTTCAATGGCTTTCCCTTGTGTTATGGTCAATTATAAACTCCTCAGCCTGGACAAACAATCCCCAACCCAATTCTACAATCCACTGCCATTACAGTCTTATTTAATGTCATTCTCCTTACCATACTCTCCATTTTTGCCAAGCCAGTTTGTTAACTCTCTTCATGTATATGCCATTTCGTCTCCCACCTGTGTAATTTTGCACAAATGACTCCCTGTGTTTGGAAGACACTCTCTCTTCACCACTGCCATGTAGAGTTTTTAATTTCTTTTCTAATATATTTCAAATGTCTCCTGTTTCTTGAGGCCTTTTCAGACCTTATAGTTGTTAGCACTCTCTTCCTCTTGAATTACTTTGTGTTTCTTGGAATAGCTTTGGTGTTTATTTACATATGGATATTTGTATCCCCCAATTAAATTCCTGTTTTGTTTTTGTCTTTGTAACCATCAACATCTAGTAGTCCTTAAGCACATAATAAATGGTTAATAAATATTAGTTGAATTGAATTGGATTGAATACTAACACTACTTACTATGCATACAGGCAGTGAAATGAGTAGTAGAATTTATCTCTGCTGAGCCTTTTCCATTATTAAACTTTGTCATGTGATTGACATTTCCCCATCATCATTTTGATGCCTCCTTTTGAGAACACTTTTAAAAAGAAGAAAACCTGAAAAAAGCAAAATATAACTCTCAACACTTTTCCTACTTAATCTTTCATGAAAATAGTTCTCTTTAGTGTAAAGCTAGATTATGTACTCATATTTTCTGTTGTAGGCATTTTGATTTTAGTTCCTATGGAGTGACTTCCTATGATTGATCATCATCATTCTCAGACTCTACTTCACCATAATATTGAATCTTCTGGTGCAAAGGGCATGATGATGTTTAAGTACATGGGTCTGTTACCTATGGACTGTTGGGGCAAGTCATTTCTCTGTACCTCAATGTCCTTATCTACAAGATAAGACAGTTAGACTGGATGATCTTTAAGCACCCTTCTAAGCTCTAATTCCTATGATCTATGCAAAGTATATAAAATCATGGTATTTTAGATTTGGAAGAGACCTTAGAGATCAATTAATCCAACACACAGTTAAATAATTAATTCCCTCTACAAAATTCCTAATAAGAAGTCAAAATCCATCTCTATTTGAAGACCTCCAGTGACAGTGAACCCTTTATCTGTCAAGGGATCCCTTTTCATTTTTGGATTGCTCCAGTTTTGGGTGCCTTTTCTTATGTTGAATTGCGAAAAGGGGATAGCTACTCAGTTTGTCCCTTATTGTTATTTGTACCACCTCCTTAATCTCATGTTAACTAGAAAGTGGAAAATATTGTTGGGTGAGGAGAGAATCTGTGAAATGCATAGTAAGAAACAGGGTTGGTGATGTTATTTGCTCTTTGGAGGATGCTTTATTGACTCATTACAGTCATGTGCTCCATTATTTTATTTTTTCACCCCATAATTTTGAATTTCCCTCCCTCCACCACATTTAAATTTTTCTATTTGTTGAGAATCATTTTCTTCCTCTTACTACATTGAAATTAACATGGTTGATTTTAGCCATCTTGTATTGCACATGATATGATCAGCAAAAACTTGATAAGGCTTAGTAATTGCTTCCACAGAGTCTTGGGGGAAAGCTTATATGAACAGTGCTTAGAATGATCAGAAGAAGGATGGATCATCTCCTGGCATGTACACAGACACTTCAGGCAGTGATCTTGGCGGTTAAATGGCTGGCACTCTTGTCTTCCACTCATAAATCTTACATTGTTTATAGATACAGTTAAAAGCCACTGATATTGGAAGTGCCATTTTGGATTAAGAAAGCCAAAGATTTAGTAATTTGTCATTGCTAACAGACTTTAAGGGGAGGAGCATTAACTCAAAACATGCTATGGTTCTATTGTATCACAAGTTGCCACTTTATCTTATTGGAGTAAATATTACTATTAGATAAAACTCCTGATTCTCCATTTCATATGGGGGGGGCTGTATTGATTTTAGTAGTAAATAGGTAGTGGTTGGGAAGGAGAAGAAAAATACAAAACATTTAATAATACTTAAAAAACCCTTTTCCTGATCCACAAAAGGGACAGTGAAGAAATAGAGAAATTGATACATTTGACTTTAGTTTTTTTCCTCAATGGTTCCCAGAACTGTGTTTTTTTTAAATACAATGATATGAGTTACATTTAAGTGAGAATGAAACTATTTCACAAGATAGTATACTCTACCCAGCATGATCACTTTGGTGAAGATCTTAATCTCACTTGAAATCACTTACACATTTATTCTCTTTAGGAAATAGTTGTATTTCCATGATACACTATTTCACAAATCCAATTTTTTAAACCAATATAGATAGAATGGAAGTCACAGCTAATTTAAAATGAATACTATTCTCTAATACAAGGGACTAAATAAACATTGCATAATTTTGAGCATTTAAAGTAAAAAAAAACTATAATAAGACCAAATTTAGTATACTAAAGAAAAACCCAGGCACTCTGATAACATGACTCATATCTTCATAATGGGGGGATTTACTGCTTTCTATCAGAAGGTGTTTATGTTTTTCCAATCATAAATGGGCATCAAAGAGACCTCCCTTCCAATAGAGGGCAGTGCTGCTCCATAAGACATCATGGATAAAAATGGAAACCTCAAAAAAGCTGATTTACATGCATCACAGCTGACAATTTTGAACTATGATTTATGTCCAACTGGAGTGTAATTAAAAATATATTTAAACCAATATTTTAAAAAAATCATATCGCAAATATCCCACCTTGTTACATGACATGTTTTAGGAAATTTTGGTTAACTATTTAAAGTATTATCATTCCCATAGAACTCACTTTCCAGAGTCTCCCAAGTTGCCCCTACATGATGCAAAAGTGCAGCTGCCTTTCCTGGAATCTGCATTCACCAGGCATTTCTATTTTGCTTTATCTTTCTAATAATTGATGAATAGAACCACCCTCTTGGCCTCTGGCAATGTGAGCAAATACAGAAAACAAAATCTTGAATAATTCACAGCCTAAGTAGATGTTGCAGAGATTATGTTTTCCTAGAGATGTGGCATAGAGGTACTGGAGGGTCCTCAACCTCATAGTGCCAAGAACTTTGACATGCATAAGCAATAAAATTATTTAGCACTCATAAAATTTTGTATCTCCATTTACCATCTGGCAGATACAATTGGCAAATTGTTCCTTTCTGAAACATTGTAAAACACACTAAAATTGTGGGTGGAAGATTTTAGTATAACTTTAAATTATCTTTTTAAACCATTCTGTAGAATGAGACAAGAGGGATTGTCTTCATTACCATGGTTGCAGATGATATAGTCCAAAGAAGACTAGGGACCTGACTAGAAAAAAATATTGAGCCATTATAATTCAGTGACTGATTGCATGCCTCAGTCTTTTCATGCGTTATTCTGTAGAAACACTACTTTTAAAATTCTTGTTGTCACTATATATGAATGAGTCTCAACTCTAGAACTCAGCACAGATGCCTTAGGAAATTACAATCTCAGTTATCCTTTTGGTCAATGATTTGGGAGAGTTTCCTCAATTTTGGTTCACAAGTTGAACCAAATTGAAATAGAATGGGTGTCTCTTTAAAAAGCGGATGTGTTCACCATAGCATAGTGTTCTCTGACATCTCTATACTGTTTTTAATGGGTTTTATTCTATTTCAGAATGCCAACTCTATTTGGAGTCTTAATTCTCCATTTAAACTTAAATTCTGAAAATGTGAAAAATAAACACCATCTTTTTCTTTTAGTTCCTCGAAATATGGTGCATGTGGAGATTGGTTTTAGTTTACAAATCTGTGCTTAAAATATGGTTTTTGTCTTTATGGAGTTTATGATCTTGTTGGAGAGATAAGGCATTCAAAATTCCACCATTCAGTACTTAGGGAAAATTCACTCAGCCATGACTTACATGGAACTAATCATGAAGTGTGATTACCCTTTTAAGATTTTGTATATTAAAGCAATAATTTGTGTTTAAATCCTATATATTTCCAACTGGAACCAAATACACAAACAAATAAATCCTTGTGAAACTGTGTGTTCTTTTGTGATAAAGGGAGCATACTTATAAAACCAAAAGGAAATCTTGAAATATAATTTTTAACATAAAACCTAACTCTGTGACATCCTTGATGAATTGTCTATTTTCCCAAAAGATAAGTTAATGATATTGGTTTGACTTTGCTGTCCTTCCCTGTGACATACTTAAGTTAAAGTGAAATAATAACTCACATTTATATAGTGCTAAATAGTACAGTCAACCTTTTTCTTGCCACAATAATCTTGAGTAGTAGATAGTGCAAGTATTATTTCAATTCTTTCCTTTTCTTCTTCTTTACCCCTACACATTGAACCCAAGGCTTTCAGACCTTAAGTGGCTTGCTTTTGGTTCCACAGATATCCGTGTATTCCCACATTGGGAAACTGATGACCTGAGTTCAAGAGCCACTTCCAGGGCAAATTTTGACAAGTCATTTCTCCTCTCTGGCCTCAGTTTTAAATGTGAAATGTGAGCATTTGAATGATTTGACTAAATGACCCATAAGATCTCTTCCAGGTCACATAGAAGGTGATGAAAGTAGGTTTTGAGCCCATGTTGGAGGCCACTCCAAGCCCTCTTTTTCTTTTGGCCATGATTTGTAATTTATTTGTGTTTCTCTGTCTTTGAAAACATCAAATCCCAGACCTAGACCAATTGATTTTAATTTTCTGAAAACCAATCAGTTAGCCAACAAACATATATATAGGTCCTGTTATATGTATGAAGACAAGAATCAAATAGTTTCTTCCCTCAAGGACCTTATATTCTATAAATTTTCCCTGAGAATAAGCAAAGATTTTCCTTTTTTAAGCTAAATTTCACTCTTGTGTCTTAAAATCTCTCTCTTTCACTCTCTCTCATTTGGGGATTTATCTATGTCCTTTTAGTGACATCTGACCTATATTACCACTAAAAAGCTAATTTGTCAAATACAGAACATTAGGAAACATGCATCTATACTTAAGGAGGATGGGGGAAATGGTACTTTAAAGTAGAATACACTTTTATTGAGGTTATCAAAAATGACAGCCCATAATGAAAAAAAATGGAATGGATCTTCATCTACTTTTGCCACTGATGTGTTTAGTTTTAAGTGGGTCTATATAAATTGATAAGTTATTAAAAATCCAAATTTCCCTAGGGACCTGGAAGGGCAAAACTGCTCTTACAATCATTAATCTTTTCATGTCAGAATATGATTTCCAAAGGCATTTTCTAGACTAGCCTTCTCTTTTTCTGCTTTTAATAGGCAATATTCCCTTTTTAATCTCCATGTTTTAGAAATGCACCCAGCTTACAAGACCTGTATAGTTTCTTAGCACTTTTGAGCAGTTGGAAGATCAGTGGACAGAAATCAAGAGACATGAGTTCAAGACTTTGCGCTGAATTGACTGTGTAATCTTGTTTAAGTCACTGAACTTTTCTCTGCTTTAGTTTCCAAATTTATATCATGAAAGTGCCTTCCAGTATTGACATTCTCTGATTCCTCTGTTTATGGAATTCTCTGGATTCCATGAGCCCAGTTATCATACCATGTCCTATGAAAAAGTTTAGTATTTTTTCAGAAATATTCATACAATTTCTCTGAGATTTCAGATTGATTAAAAACATAATTGTTTGTGAGCACTAAATAGTTTTAAGATTGGCCACCAAAAAATTAAGATGTAGAACAGCTCTAAACTGCTCTGGTATACTAGGGCTCTGGAGGAGGAAGAGAATTAGAAGTAGTAGAAGTAGTAGTAGTAATAGTTGAAGAAGAATAAGAATTGCTTAGTCAATAGAAATTCCAAAACCACTGAGGTTTGAAGAGTTATCAGTGATGATGATGGTGATCTTGATGATGATAGTGTATTTATGTAATGCTTTATGATTTGCAAATCAGTTAACATGTGCAATCTCATTTGATGGATAAATCTTCTTGGAAGCAATAATGCATTTTTGCCCTCTTGGCTTGTTGAAGTTATTTATTGCACTGGGTTCTTACTATTAATAACACGACGTGATTGATCTTAGTTTTCTGTGCCCCAGTGGAACTAGAACTCATTGAAGCAAATTAAGCTTAAAGCTCAAGGAATTTAAGGAAAAAAATAGACATAAGAAAATTTAAAAAAGAACTTTTTCCAACCCCCTCCAACTCTGAGGCACTGCTGCGAATGTGTGTGTATGGCATATGTATACATATGTGTATATATGAAATATGTGTGTGTGCATATGCAATTAGAAACAAACATGGACAACTGGTGAGATTCAGGAAGATCTGGGTTCAAGTTCTACCTTTGAAACATACTGACTATAACCCTAGGTTATTTAACCTCTCAGGATCATAGATTACTCTAACTGAGGGAATTTCCTCAACAAACATTTCCTTAGATCACTGAAATGATGTCTGAAATCACTATGATCTCATTGTGCAAGTTTATAGTCTGCATTGGTAAATGAATTCCTATAGTTTAGAAGTTAGAAATCACTGGAATATAGAAGTACTGAAATATAAACTAAAAGCCATAACCAGAGACAAAAAACGGCTTTGAACTTGGGCAAGAGATCAAGAATCTCTATTTCTATGAATGTATACACACATTTGTATACATATACACACATGTATGCGTGTGCATATATATACACATATGTGTGTACATATATACACATGTATTATCCTAATAGTAATGTCAGTTAGTGGTCTCACAGACCTAGAGTGAAGTTATGACATAGAGAACCTTATCATAATATCATCACATATACATACCCCCCCCCGAATTGTTTTTTTTTTTTATGCATTGCGGATAATCACATGCACAGTTTCACTGTGACCGAGACTACTTCCCTGCTACCTAATTGCTCTACAAACCCCTCTTGCCTTTTTAATATTCATAATTTCTGTTATGTAATTGCATCTTTATCTTATAAAAATTGATTTTGCTTGGGGTGGCTAGGTGACACAGTGAATAGATCACTGGCCCTAGAGTCAGGGGGACCTGAGTTCAAATCTAGCCTCAGACACATAACACAAAATTAGCCATGTGACCTTCAGCAAGCCACTCACCCCAATTGTCCTACCTTCCCCCGCTCCAAAAAGCAAAACAAAAAATCCATTTTGCTCATCTGAAATTGCTGGTTCCTGTTGGAACTTAGCCTGCTTGATGAGAGTTATCAATCTCAATAAATGCCTATACTTGGATTAGAGATTGTCTAACTGAATTCTTTGAGATGGTTCCACCACAACACATAATGAAACCACAAGATATATATGTGTGTGTGTATGGTTATATGGTTGTATATGCACATATATGTGTCTATGTATGCATACACATAAAAATCTGTAAATTGAGTTACCTGTGTGTGCATGTGTATATATGCATAAATATATATGTGCACATATATTCATATATATATCCATGTATATAGGGTAATATATATTAAAATCTGCCCACTGCTTGTATAAAAAGCTTTTTCTTGTATTTTAAGTACAGACAATAGTACATGGGGGTGGCCCTGGTGTCTCAACCAGCACAACCCAAGTTCTGGTAGTTCCAATTAAGTGAGAAGTTCTTTTAGTACACAACAGACAATGAGATGTGTGTCTATTACCCAGAAACCAAGGTTAAGTTTAAAGGGACTAGTTGTCACCATCAACTCTGGGGTAATGGATTTCCAGTCATAGTAACTCTTGAAAACTTTCTCCTAAAATAAGAAATTTTATAATCTGTATTGGTGAATAAAGCCCTTATGCTATAGAAGTCATTAATCACTGGAGTATTAAAATATTGAAATTAAGCATAAGCTATGACAAGAGGTAGTGATTCAGAGTTTTGAACTTGGGCAAGGGATGAAGGGGGGTTATGTTGATGTTAAATCTGGTTTTATATTTATTAAAGGAGGGTCAGTGTAGATTTTAGAAAAGGTGATTCTTTCCTAGCTTATTTGCTATTTCAAATTTTGCTGATGATAGGAAGAGTGGACCTAGAATTACTTGAAATCATCTATGTGCCATATATAAAATGAGGAGTTAGACTAAATTGTCTCCAAGGCAATGCAAAGCAAGAAGGAAGGAAGGAAGGAAGGAAGGAAAGAAGGAAGGAAGGAAGGAAGGAAGGAAGGAAGGAAGGAAGGAAGGAAAGAAGGAAGGAAGGAAGGAAAAACTTAGTTTCTATGTATACTCTGAGTTCATCAGTTCTATCTGGAAGTTGCTAACATTTTTATTATGAGACCTGTTGAGTAGTGGTAGATCACTGAATTGTTAAGAAATACTATGTCTTTACACTACTGCACTTAAGGTGTAAATTATTCTCCTGCTTTTCCTCATTATATTTTGTATCAATTCATAAAGAGTTCCCAGGGTTTTCTGAAATAATTTCCTTCATCATTTCTTACAGCATATTAGTATTCCATCACAAACATATACCATAATTGGTGCAGTTATTCCTAAATTGATGGCCTCCCATCAGTTTCTATTTCTTTGCCACTATGAAAAGAGATGATATAAATATTTTTGTATATATAGTTCTTTTTGCCTTTTCTATTTTCTCACATCTCCTTCAGCATTTACAGTTTTCCTTTTCTGTCACCTTTGCCTTTCTAATGGGTGTGATGTGATACCTTATACATGTTTTAATTTACATTTCTCTAATTATTAGTGATTTAGAGCATTTTTATATAGTGCTCAATAACTTTTGTATTTTCTCTTGAAAACTGTTCAAATCCTTTGACCATTTATCAATTAGGGAATGACTCCTATTTTTTCACTTGACTCAATTCTCTACATTTTGGGGAAATAGGACCTTTATCAGAGAAAAATACTGTAATTTCACCTTAGTTTCCTGCTTTTCTTCTAATGTTTTCCATATTAATTTTGTTTGTGCAAAAACACTTAAATTTTATGTAATTATGATTATTCATTTTTATTTCCAATAAATCTCTTGATATCTTCTTTAGTCAAGAGCTCTTCCTGGGGTGGGGAGGAAGGTGGAGTCATGATGGAGAAGAAAAGACAGGGACTTGCCTTATTTCTACCAAATTCTCCTCCAAATAACTTTAAATGATTCCTGTAAACAAATCCTGAAGTGGTAGAACTTGCAAAATGACAGGATGAAACAATTTCTAGTCCAAGACAACTTGGGAAGTCACTAGGAAAGGTCTATTACATGAGGATGAGTAGAATGCAGTCCAGCATGGGTTGGGTGAGTACATTCCATGTCCTAGCAAAGCAACAACAGGCAATGGGGATAACTGAATCAGTGGCTGAAGTGATGGCTTCTGGATCTCTCAGCCTAGAGGGCATGGGAGTCAAACAACTGGTCAGAAGGAGATTGAAAGGGTCACTTTGCTGGTATTGAGTACAAAATTTTTAGATTTCCAATACATGGATCTAGGTTATTAGGATGCAGTCCCACAGTGAGAATGAGCACTAGCATACCAGATCTTGGGGCCACAGGGGAGTGCGGCCTGGTCATAGTTCCAGGGTAGAGGAGAGTGTTTGTGTTCAATAACAAATCAGGGCACAGGTAAGAAGAGCAGTAAATACACCTTTCTTTAAATTAGAACAACTTGAAAGAATTGAAAACTTACAGATGCTTAGAACTAGCTCTGAAAACACCTGTACAAAAACCTCAAGCTTGGGACAGTGCCCCCTACAGTCCAGGAGCAGAGCCCAAGAAATGGACTGGAAAAATGAGCAAATAACAAAAAGAAGAAGGAGGAGGAGAAGAAGAAGAAAAAGAAGAAGAAGAAGAAGAAGAAGAAGAAGAAGAAGAAGAAGAAGGAGGAGGAGGAGGAGGAGGAGCAGGGGGAGGGGGAGAGGGAGGGGGAAGGGGAGGGGTAGGAGGAGGAGAAAGAAACAACCTAGCCAGAAACACAGCAAAGCAAAACTGCCACATGCATAACCTCAAAGAAAGATGTCAATTGATCTCAGGTCCAAAAAGAATTTTTGTCAGAGCTCAAAAAGGATTGAAAAAATACAATTTGTGATGTAGGGAAAAAATGAGAAACGAAATGTGATGCAAGAAAATCATGAAAAAAAAGGAGTCAACATCTTGGTAAAGGAAGCACAAAAATTACTAAAAAAAAAAAAAAACATTAAAAAAACCAGAATAGGCCAAATGGTAAAAACAGACAGAAATATTCACTGAAGAGGAGCTCCTTAAAAAGCAGAATTGGCAAAATGAAAAAAAGAGGTAAAAAATTTCCAAAGAAAACCATTCTTTAAAAATTAGAGTTGGGCAAGTGAAATCTAATGACTCCACAAGACGTTAAGAAAAAAAAACAAAATCCAAAGAATGGAAAACATAAAAGAAAACATGAAATATCTAATTGGAAACACAAATGACGTGGAAAATATATTGAAGATTGAAAATCTAAAAATTATTGAAGTACCTAAAAGCCATGATCAAAAGAAGATTCCAGATACCACCTTTCTAGAAATTATCAAGAACTCTTCCTCCATCCATAAGTCTGCCAGTTCATTTCTCCCATGTCTCCTACCCCCACAATTTGCTTTTGATTTCCTTAGTGTCTAAATCATGTATCCATTTTGAGCTTTTTCTGCTACATAGGGTAAGACATTTGTCTATAACTATTTTCTGCCAAACTGCTTTCTAGTTTTACCAGCATTTTTTTTTGTCAAATAGTAAATTCTTATCCCAGCAGATAGATCTTTGGGTTTATCAAATATTAGGCCACTGTGCTCATTCACTCCTATATACTGTGTACCTCATCTACTCCATTTATCAACCTCTCATTTTTTTAATCCAATACCAGTTTCCTTTGAAGCTTACTGTTTTGCCTTATATTTGAGGTCTAATACTTCAAGGGTCCTTTCCTTCACACTTTTTTCATTGATTCCCTTCATGGTCTTGACCTTTTGTTCTGCCAGATGAATTTTATTATTAGATTTTTGAGATCTATAAAGTAATTCTTTGATAGTTTGTTATGACTTTGAATAAGTAAATTGATTGAGATAATATTTTCATTTTATTATTTTGGCTTAACCTATCCATGACTACTTAATATTTCTCTAGTTGTTTAGATGTGTCATTATTTGTGTGGAAGGCATTTTATAATTGTGTTCATATAGTTCTGGTGTGTATTTTGCAAAGCAAACTCTCAAGTATTTTGTAATTTCCTTGGCCATTTTAAAAGGAATTTGTTTTTCTATCTCTTCTTGCTGGGTTTTGTTAGTGATATATATACATGCTTATTTGCGTGTGTTTATTTTATGTCTTGCAACTTATTAAAATTGTTTCAAATAGTTTTTAATTGACTTTATACTATCATACAATCTGCAAATATATATATATATAGCTTTGTTTCTTCATTGTCTTTTTTCCATCAATTTATTTTTCTTGTTTTACTGTTAAAACTAGCATTTCTAACACAATATTAAATAATAGCGATAATAATGAATATCCTTGCTTCATCCTTGACTTTATTCTAGTTTATCTCCATCACAGATTGGTTTCAAATAGATACTACTTTTCATTTTAAGAAAAGTTTCATTTATTTCTATGCTTTTTAGGGCTTTTAATAGGAATGGATGTTGAATTTTGTCAAAAGATTTTTCTACAATTATTGATGTAATCATACAATTTTTGTTGTTTTTGTTACTGATGTGGTCAATTATGCTTTTAATTTTCCTAATACCAAGTCTGAATTCCTGATAAAAATTCAGCCTGGTCATAGCATATGACCTTTGATATATATTGTTTTAGTCTCCTTGCTATTATTTCATTTAAAAAAATTTGCATCAACATTTATGGGACGATCTTTCATTCTCTTTCTTAGTTTTATTTTTCCTTTTTCTGGTTTGAGAATCAAAACCACATTTATATCATAAGTGGAATTTGGTTTGACTCCTTTGCTGAACTATTTTTCAAACAGTTTATATAATGATCGAATTAATAGTTCTTTAAATATTTGATATAATTACCTTTGTAAACCCATCTGGTACTGTTTGTTTGTTTTTTCCCCTTAGGGAGCAAACTTATGGCTTATTCAATTTCTTTTTCTAGGGTTATTTAAATATTTTATTAATCAGGGCAATTAATATTTTGTAAATATTTATCTATATCCTTGAGATTGTCAGTTTTACTGGAATATAGTTGGCCAAAATCACTCCTAATAACTGCTTTAACTTACTATTTATTGATTGTACATGCACCTTTTTCATTTTTGATCATAGTGATGTTTTCCAAATGAGATATTTCACATTTTCTTCTATTTTTCTAATTTTCATTCTTTTAATTTTGTTTGATTTATTCTTCATGGCTCATGTAGTAATTAGTTTCCACTTCTTTTATTAATCAAATTCATCAATGGCTTATCTATTTTTATTTAAAACCATCTCACTTTTGTTTACTAGTACAAAAGTTTTTTCTAAACTTTTTCATCAAGCATTCTTTTGGTTTTCAACTGTATTTTTAATTTCTTCTTTTTCAATGTTGTTAGTTGCATACTCATTTGTTGATCTACTCTTTCTCTCTTTTATTGATGTGTTAAAATTTCTTCTAAGAACCACTTTGGCATATCCTGAAAATTTAGGTATATTTTCATATTGTTATCATTGTCATTATTGAAATTATTGATTATTTCTATATTTGTTCTTACTAAAATTCATTTTTAAGATTAGATTTTTTTAAATTAATTTTTATCTATATGTCCACTGTCCTTTATTGAATGTATTTTTTAATTATAGTCTGAAAAGGGAACATTTCATATTTTCTGCTTTTCTGCATTTTTGGTGAAGTTTTTAAATGCCTAAATACATGGTCGGGTTTTTGAGAAGGTGCCATGAAGAGCTGCAAAAATACAGTAATATATTTTTCTATTCCTATTCAATATTCTTCAGAGATCTATTACATTTAATATTACTAAAATTATATTCATTTCCTTAACTTCTTGTTTATTTTATGATTCTATTTATCTAAACTTGAGAAGAGTAAATTGAGGACCATGAGTAATATAATTTTCTTGCCTAATTTTTTCTGTAACTCATTTAACTTTTCCTTCAAGAATTTGGCTGTTATATCATTTGGTACATATATAGTTAGTATCTAAACTTGTTCATCTTATATGGTACCTTTTATCAAAATGTAGTTTCACTTACTATAACTTTTAATTAGATTTTCTTTTTGCTTTTGCTTTGTCTTACACCATGATTTCAAACCTTTCATTATTTTTTACTTCAGCAGAAACATAATAGATTCTGTTCCAGTCCCTAATTTTATCTATGTGTCTTTCTGTTTCAAATATATCTGCTATAAACAACATATAGTTGGATTCCAGTTTTTAATCCATTTTGCTATCCTCTTCCATTTTGTTGGAGAGTTTATCCTATCCACAGTCACAGGTATTATTGCTGCATATACCCCATCATTCTGTTGTCTTCCTTTTATCCTTCTCATTACTAATCTGTCCACTCCACAGAAGTTTGTTTTACTTCTGAATAGTCTCTTTTTTAAACTATTATCCCTCCACTCATTCTCCCCTTCCTTTTAGCACATTCTCCTCCTATTTCCTTGATAAGTAAGATGAATTTCTATTCCCAAATCTGTGAGTTTCTCTCTCTCTCTCTCTCTCTCTCTCTCTCTCTCTCTCTCTCTCTCTGTCTCTCTGTCTCTCTCCATATATATATACACACACACATACATACATGCACACATATCTCTTTTTGAACCAGTTCAGATAAAAAATTATGTTCAAGTATTACCATGACCCCATTTTCCCCTTACTGTAAAAACTTTTCCTTTCATGACTCTTTTATGTAATGCAATTTTGACTATTCTTCCTCTTCCTTCATCCTCCCAGTTTCTCACCCTTCCATTCTTCTTTTGAGGTTATGTGACATAACAGAATCATATCCATGCCCTCTACCCAAGTGGACTCCTTTTAACTTCCTTAATGATGATAAAGTTCTTAGGAGTTATGTATATTATCTTCCCATAAAGGAATATAAACAGTTTAACATTAATAAATCCATTATGATATCTAACTTATGTTTACCTCATTTAGGCTTCTCTTGAGTCCTGTGTTTGGATGTCACATTTTATATTAAGTTCTATTCTGTTTATTAGCTCTGCTTGAAAGTTCTCTATCTCTTTAAATAACCATTGTTTTCCATGTAGGATTATAATCAGTTTTCCTGAGTAGGTGATTGTTAGTTGTAATCCTAGCTCCTTTGCGCCCAGGAATATTATTTTCCATGTCCTCTGGTCCTTTATAGTGGTGGCTGCTAAGTCATGTATGATCCTGACTGTAGCTCTTTGGTACTTGAATTATTTTTATCTATTTCCTGTATTTTCCCCTTGACCTGGGAGCTCTTGAATTTGATATTTTTGAGGAGTTTTAATTTTGGGATGGTTTCAAGGGGGTATCAATGTATTCTTTCAATTTTTTCTATTTCTATTTTACTTTTGGTTCTAGAAAATTAGGACAGTATTCCTTGAGAATTTCTTGAAATAGGTAAATAATTCTCACGTTGGGGCAACCAGGTAGCACAGCGAATAAGAGCACTATCTCCAGTTTCGGCATGACCTGGGGATCAAATCTGGGCTTAGATACTTAGCACCACACCCAGAAATAACTGGCCATGTAACCTTGAGCAAGTTACTTAACCCTGATTGCTTAATAATAATAATAATAATAATTCTTATGTTATCTATCCTCATACTGTTTTCCAGGTAAATTGTTTTCCCAATGAGATATTTCACATTTTCTTCTATTTTTCATTCTTTTAATTTTGTTTGATTGATTCTTGATGGCTCATGTAGTCATTAGTTTCCACTGATCCAATTCTATTTTTTAAGAAAGTATTTTCCTCAGTGAACTTTTCTATCTCCTTTTCCATTTGGCCAATTTTATTTCTAAGTTCTCTTCAGTGAATTTTTATTCCCCTTTTTCCATTTAGCCAATTCTGCTTTGTATGGAGTTTAAGAAGTGGGTTTTTGTGCTTCTTTTACTCTTTTGTCTATGCTGTTTTTAAGGTGTTATTCAGTAATTTTTTTTGCCTCTTTTGCCAAGCTGTTGAATCTTTTTTTCATGATTTTCTTGAATTTCTCTCATTTTCCCCATTTTTCCTCTACTACTCCTAGTGACTTTTAAAACCATCCTCCTCTCTTTTTTCCAGCTCTTCCTTGCATTCTTGTTGAGATTGAGTCCAACTTTTATTTTCCTTAGAGATTTTGCTTGTAGATATTTTCCAAGTTATTGTCTCTTTCTGATTTTGTACCTTGAGTTTCCTTGTAACCATAGTAACATTTTGTGGTTAAGTTCTTTTTGTTGCTGTTGTTTTATCATTTTCCCAGTCTACTTCTTAACTTTATGTTAGGGTTGGGTTGCAGTTACCTTTAGTGATGGGAAGATTTCTGGTCTGAGTTTTTGTCTTTTATGTTTCTGTGCTGCTTTCAAGCTTAGTGGGTGCCCGTAAGTTTTCAGTGCTTCCAGAATGATGTAATCTGAGAAGAGTTCTGCCCTATGGCACTTGCACAGGTAGGGTCCTGCTCCCTCATGACCATGACTACTCCTCTCCTTCTAGAACTGTGACCCAGATAGAGGTAATGGGTGACAGATTTGCCAAATGGTACCCATTCATTCATTATTCCTAGAAGTGAGGTCTTCTGAGATCTCTTTTTCATCAGTTGTTTAGTCCCTTTAATATCCCTTGGCACTAAGTGATATTATGTCTCCTGACACTGTAGCTGCCACTGCTGCTACCCTTAAGTCTTACAGTCAATTCTGTTCACCTAGCACATTGTTCCCAACCAGTCCTCATTCCAGTGACTACAGTCTTCTTTCTCCATCCTAATAATTTTCTCTGGGCTGGTAAAATGACTCACTATGATATTTTGTTAGTTATTCAATTCAGAATTTTTTTGTCATTTTTTTAAGTTGCTATGATCGGTGTCTTTTTGGAAAGCTTAGTAAAAATGCTTGCTTCATTCTGCTTCCTTCCAAGATTCTTATTATTGTCTTTTGGTTAATCTACCTTTTATTCTTCTTCCATATATGCATGTCCTACCCTCTTCCCAAGCAGATTTCTGTGAAAAGTTTTTTTTTTCAAACATTTTCATTCCACGCTGTTATAAATATAGTGCTTAAATTTTATTTTTTTAATGTTCCTGATTTGTCAATTCAAGGAATGATCATAAAAGGTCTTACTAACCTGGTACTGGGAGGTGTACAAAGAGAATGAAGTCATTGTTACCAGAAACTATGCTCCCTTCCACTTCACTTGTCATTTTTCCCTTTCTTAATTGTGACTGAGAGTTAAGATGCCTGTAAAACCCATTGTCATAAAAACAATCAGAAAAAATGGTCTTTTATCATAACCCTTCCAGTTCCCTTTTGCAGGAATCAAGTGAAAACCTTTCATATAGCCTTAAGTAGATGGTTCTGAAAAGAAAAGTGTAGGCTGTCTGGAGGTGAGGAAGCACTTTTTCAGCACTCATTCAGAACTCATTTTAGGACAACTGGCAATGTTATTATTAACCACACACAAGATGCTGCTGAGAGTGATCACTGGAAGGAAACTACATTCTTAAAATTCATCAGGAAACTTTGCTTTTTGAAAGTACTTTGGTGCTGAGGGATAGTGGCATTATAGAGTATAAGTGATGGGCATTTCATTTTTAAGGAGAGCAACTTTTAAAGACCAAAAAGGAATAGTCCAAAAATTCTGCCTCTAGAAAATCATTGCATAGTGGTAGGAGCATTCAATGGATTTGGAGTCTCTGGTTTTGGTTTCAAATTCTATATCTGCTGTAGGCTAATTACTTAAATTCTCTAGATCTCTGCATTATAATATATATAATCAGCAGGTTATACTGTAATTATCTCTAAGACCTTTTACAGATCTAAAATTCTTTGTTACTATTCATTCTAGGGTATTCATCATATCAGAAGAAACAGAAAAACTCCCAGTTATCTAATGGTGAAAAATGTCAAATATCTTTCCCATCAATTTAATCTTTCAGTGATTGATAGAAAAAAGAAAAACACCACAAAACAAAAGCTAAACTCAATGGTCTTGAGAGTTACAGAAACAAGGATGATTTGGATGAAAAATATCATCCATCAAATAGCAAGGTTGATTTTGGCAAACAAGTCTTATTGAGGGCACTTTCGGTTATGATTCCTCTGAGCAGAAAGGTAATTTTAATATTTTGTTATCATTAGATGAACAATGTCTCAGTTAATACTACATGAAATATACTCCTTTACCTGTTGCCCAGTATCACCTTATGGATTTCATGATAACTATCTCCCCAACCCTAAATTACCTTAACTTCAACTAGCTTATATATTCAGCTTACAGTGCCTCCCTAATCCTTGCATTGGAATAGTTTACAGAGAGATGGTCAGAAAGACCTAGATTCAAGTGATGTATCTAACACACATTGACTGTGTGACTGGGCAAATCACTTCATTTCTCAGGGTCCTAGACAAATTTCTGATACTATAAGTTGCAGAGAACTTAGGAGTTTTCTATAGCAATGAAATGCTCAATCCCTATCTCTAAAATATAGGAAGTGATATACTGTAGTGGAAGGTGCTATGGATTTATCATCTGAAGACTCAAGTTTGAATCCTGGTGTGAATCATGACTTTGTTACTTACAAGTTGTGTGATAACCTTTCTGGGCCTCGGTTTCTTACCTGTAAATTGAGGGGGGATGGATTAAAGGCTATCCCTGCTATTTTCCAACTCAATTTGGTTGGTCATTGATGCTCTTATGTCACTTCACTTCTTGGTTCCTCAGTTTTTTCATCTATGAAATTAAGGTGTTGGACTAAATAAGCTCAATGACCCCTTCCCTTATAAATGCTTGCACATGCTGGTTAGCTTTTTTAATTAGGTCTTAGATGTTTTCCACTTTGGTATGTTCTTACTCCCAGGTTCTGTTAAGTGCTTTTAATCATCCACAGACATAGGGCTGCATCCTATAGTGAGTAGAGACCTGAAAAGCACTCTTCTTATATAGCTTACATAGCTGACCAATATGAACACCTGTTAAGATATTGACATTCCCTGTATAGACATAAATTACAGATAAATTCTCTGACTGAATCTTTGTGGACCCCATATCCAAGTCTCCTATTCTCTGACACTACATTTCCCTATGCAGAGAGACTCCTGGGTATTCAAAACTGTTCCCAGATACTTGAATTTGAATCACGTCTTGAAGATGGCAATTGGGACCCAAGGAACATGAGTTTTTGTCATCCACCTTCACAGACTGGGTGCTCTTGTCTGTACTATATGCCCTGATCTTCACTCCTCATGCTTGCACAAATTAAGATGTATAACAATGTACGGAGGGGGCAGTCAGAGGGAGGAGGCAATCCCTAAGGGATCCATGCCCACAAACATATGCCACAAGACGTATCACTCCAAGCAATAATTCTTCATCATTATACTGTTTTCTATGTTCTCATATATACAAGGACCAGGTTCCTAGTGGTGACTAACCACTGATTTACCAAAATTAAGAGGGAACATTTAGACTGTTCCTTTAAGTGTTGATGAGTTTTATGGGTATCACTTACCAAGAAAAGAAGTATCCCTAAACGCTTGAATGCACAAGCACTTCCCACCATGAGCTGATCATTCTCCTAATACTGCTTTGTCAACAGAGATATTAATTATTCTTCAGAGTTTCCATTTGGTAGGCCTTTCTTCTAAAATTATATTTGAAAAAGAATGTAATTTTCACTTAAATTTAGGAAGAGTCATATTACTAGAGTGTTAAGATTAAGGGGAAAATCCCTCCTATTAAAATAAAATATCTTGTGCTTATAGTACATTTCTTTAGTTTTTCCTAAAACATATTGACTCAATCTATTCTCTTCAATGCCTTATATTCCTTTTTGGCTGTGACAGCTTCCTACCCTTCTAACTTTTGGTGGACCAATTGGAATGTGTAGTATTTTTATTGTCATATAGTGTGCTAAGTTTCCCCTTTCCCCTGTAAATTCTCTATTCTTTTAAACTAATGCCCTCTTTGGCAAAGAGACACTAATATGAAGAAAATTTGCTAATTATTAGAAAGGTAATATCAAGATAACAAGATCTTGTTCCCTTTTCTTACCTTTTTCTTAACCCAGAATGTTTATCTTATGTTGGGAGAAAGTTGTGACTTGGGGAATACTAAAAAAGTTCTTAACACAAAGAAGAAAAAAGCTTTGTTAAATTTAAAGAAAGAGAAGAAAAGTTGATGAGTCCATAGAAAGTGAAGAATAACCCTTGAGGCAAATGTTTTACAATCACTTTTATTAACTGTTTTTTTTTTCCATCATCATAATTTGGTAAGAGTATGGTGCTACTGTCCTCATGTCAGGAAGGTGGACAGTCAAGACACATAGAGATATAATGATTTATCCAAGGTCATGTGGTGAGTTAATGACTGAACTGGGTCAAGAGTTTATTGTTCCTAAATCCCTAGGAGCCATGCTGCTTTTTACTATGGTCCTAGATGTCCTCTTTAGCTAAAAAAAAGTTAATTTGACCATAGACAATTTTAACAAAGATTGTTGGTGTTCTTTGTCCTTCCTTCTAGACATCAGGGAGGTTGGATTAAGTGACGGAGGGATGTGAAAAATTACTAGCTCTTCTGGAACCATTTAGGTCCAATGTCAAGATATAGATCAGGATCACCAGAGATGGCCTTGGATGTAGTGGGAGACCTTGACCTTTTTAAGTTAAGGTCTTTAATAGGTCTCCTGTTTGACTGAGGTGACACCCATTCAGTGATTAAGGCTAGGTAAGAAATGCAGCAGGGAATGGCCTCTTACCTAGTTAAAAAAAAAAATCAGTCACGGGGCAGCCAGGTAGCACAGCGAGTAAGAGCACTGGCTCCAGTGTTGAGAAGACCTGGAGATCGAATCCCGGGCTCAGACACTTAGCACCCACCCAGAAACACCTGGCCGTGTAACCTTGAGCAAGTTACTTAACCCTGATTGCTTTAAAAAAAAAAATCAGTCTGAGAAGAGAAGATTGTAGCAGCAAGCACCCCAAGCGTCCTCAGGGTTTGCTACCAACACAGGTTCTTGGATATGCTTTGATAAAGGAAAGCAACTCAAAATGGGTTAACAAGCTTATTTTAATCTGTCAAATATGCATCGTTTACCTCGTTCAGGGGAAAAAGGTCACCACTCCGAATTTCAAAGTATACAGGCAGAATTATCAAGACAGAAACAGATCAAGTAGACAGATTTCCAAACTGTCCAACCATTAAATCCATACCAAACAACATCTGGGTTTCAAAGCCGGGGGGCTCTGGACAACTGCTAGCCCAGAGTTTCATCAAATCACAGAACACTTCTCAAAGTGAGCCCCAAAACAAAGCCTCAAAACAGGGTTTATATAGCCTTCTCCTGGCTCAGAGAATGTAACAACCTTTTAGATCCACTGGCCAATCAAAAAGTATCTACTGAAAAACAAGCCTCCCACCCCAGGCTCCTGGTGCACTTTAGCCTAGGGGCAGGGAAGATCTTTAAAATTTACATTCCCATTACAAAGATCCACAGGGTTTCTGGCCAAAACATTAACAATTTCTATTTACATTTATGCTGAGTCAAGCAAGGTCCAAAAAATAACCAAGTGGGGCTTGGAATGGGACCTATTGTTGGCCAATCAATGAGAGCCAGAGTGATTTTGGTTTAAGGCAAAAGTCTAGCTCATAAGCCCCCAGTTATCTTGCAAGGCTTCAGTGATTAAAATTTATATTCCTTTGGGCAGAGTACCTGCAGGTAATGGTATGATACCCTATGTAGACAGAGGGAAGGAAAAGAAAGAAAGAGAGAGGGAAGAAGGAAGAAAGAAAGGAAGAAAGAAAGAGAAAGAAAAATTCAAGAAACTATGTGGCGCAGCGGATAGAGTACTGGGCTGTCAGTCAGGAAGACCTGAGTTTAAATCTAACCTTAGACACTTAATGGCTATGTAACCCTGGGGAAGCCATTTAACCCTGTTTAACCAAAGATAATGCATTCTGAACCATAAAGGCAACAGTTTTGCTGTCTTCTTCTCTGGTAAGATCATGCATGGAGTATTATATTCAGTTTCAGGCACTATACTTTAGGACTGATAAGCTGGAAGAGGAAATTAGGACAATGAAGGAGTTGATAATCTTTTCATATAAAGATAGTGTATAGAAAAAGGGATTATATAACTGAGGGAGAGAGGTCTCAAGAGTTTATAATAGCCATTTTCAAGTACTTAAAATTTTGTCTTGGGGAAGAACTAGACTTGCTTTACTTAACACCAGTTGGGGCAGAAATAGAAACAATAGGTGGAAGTTATAGGATGGTAGATTTCATTTCAGTGCTAGGAGAAAATACCCCATAAATTAGAAAAATCCCATAGTATAATGGGTTCCTCAGGAAGATGTTTACTCTGCATGACAAGTCTTCATGCAGCAGTTAGTATAAGTACTAAGGAGGGAAGTTGTAATGAGGATTCCTGTTCAAGAGACATTGAACTAGATGACCATTCCAGGCTCCTTCTAACTCAGAGTAATTCATATTTACATGATTCTGTACTATTCACAAAATAATTTTCTAACAACAACTCTGTGGAGTAGATAGTGAAATACTCCATTGTACAGATGAGGAAATTGAGGCTCAGAGAGGTAAGATGGCTCATCACATCACCTCCACCCCCATCCTCAGTCAGAGCTAGTAAGTATCTAAGTTGGGATTAGATGCCTGAGTGATTTAATAATAGTAGGAGGAGGTTCTGGGGCATGTACCATATCCTAAATATTTCTCTTTCAGGAAAACCAGAAACCCAAATTGTGATGCTCAGGAATGGTCTGGTGAGCTCCATTTCCCTCTAATTTCCATTTCACAGAAATGGAGTTTATCATGATGGATGATTTTAATACAACCCCCTCCTCCCCAAATTTGTAATCTTTCCACCTGCACTTAACCTTCAACTAGAAAAAGGGCTTGAACAATATTTCACTGTGGTGACTGGGGTGGTGATGAGGCTGGAGGCTTTTAGGCACAGCTCCAAGCGGCTTTTCACATTTCCTACAACCTTCCTTGAGGTGGAGGCTAGGGGTCTGCATGAAGCTAATCTATCATCCACTATCCCATTTTTCATTCAGAATCTGTGTTCCCCAAGGAACAGGAAAGGCTCCTCTCTGAATTATTGTCTCTTTGGAGAACTGCTGTCTCTCTTTTATCTTTGACATTCCTCAATACCTCCAGTCTTTACTTTCCTGGCCTGCTGCCCATGTGCTTAGGTCTGGATGGGTTCCTTGATCCTGCTTCACCCAGGAGTCCAAGAAGAATAGAACTTTTAATTCTTCTCTTTTGGAAATTTGACAGCACAGGCTTGGCAACTGTCAGTGAATGAGAGCCTCTGTTTTCAGCTAAAATATTTGTCTTGTCTTTGACATTAACCGTGTGCAGAATTCAATCTAGTCAACAAGCAGTTTAAAGACCTACTATGTATTCTGTTAAGCACTGGAAGTACAGAGACAAAAATTAAATCTTATCTGCCCTTAATAAGCATCTGTTTTACTGGCAAAGGGGACCATGTATACCGGAGGTGTCAAACTCCATCAGGTGAGCTCCATGGGCCTGCAACACTCCTTAGTGTGGCCCAAACCAGATAAAATGTAACTAAGCAATGCTTAACAAAATAAAGAAAAACACAATACAACATAGATAGTGTAAATTTAGGGTTCTTCTACATCAATATGGGAGCAAAGGAATCTATTTGGAGTTTGATACCACTGATACACACACATATAGACATACATAAAATACAAGGAAATAATTCCGGGGGTGGGGGGGCGGGGCACTATAAACTAAAGGAATTAGGAAAAGGCCTCTTATAGAAGTATTACTTGAGTTGAATTTTGAAGGGAGCTGATAAAGAAGAATATTCAAGGTATCAGGGACAACTTATGCAAAGGTACAGAGATGAGAGATGAAGCAGCAAGCAGGCCTGCTCAGCTGGAACACAGAACCTATAAACCTCATCCGTGACTCACAAAGGCAAATCAGTATTCAGGAATGCAAGGGATTCAGAAATCACCAAGTTCAACTACTTCTGCAGATGAGGAAAAAGGCCCTGAGAGCTATTCTTTGAGTGTATATTGGTGGAATCACAAATGCAATTTGTACCCAGATCCTGAGACCTCATATCCAGAACACTTGATACAAAATCATGCTGCTTTTTAAGTTTTTCATGTCAAAGAAAGTCCATTGTAGTCTCGTGGAATTAGCCCTGGTCTGAAGTCAAAAGAGACACAGGTTCAAGACTTGATGCTGCCACTTCCTAGTAGCTCTGTGACTCTGGATGAGTTTCCTCATCCTTAAAAAAGGGGGGTAATAAACTTGATCTACTTAACTTATACAGTTGTACAACAAGTACCTCATAAGATGCAAAGCTCCAATGGAAATGTGAACTGTTATTGTTACAGGCAGGACATTTAATTATATCATGGCATCTCTTATGATCAGATAAACTTGGTGGCATTAATATTTTATTGCAATCTATAGGAAATTATAGTGCATGCTTTATACACCGGGACAGAACATTTATTGATCACACAGCTCTTATATCAATTGTGAAATTATAGTGTAGAAATCAATCACTTATAAATATAAATAAAGCAATGGGTTCCTTTAGCCTTTGAGATAAAAAGATTTTCAGCACTGAACACATTTTAAGTGTGAAGGAAGAATTCATCTGCATATAGGAAATATTTTCTGTATTTTTAATTTGGAAAGATTGAAATTAAAGAATAGTTTGTTGATTTGGGTCCCTGGCACATAATAGTCACTGAATAAATATTTATTGAATTATTGAATTGAATTGATTTCTGTAATGTCTGATTGAATGGGTCCCTCTTAAACTTTTTAGGGTAGGTTTTATGTAATGATCACATGACAGTATCTAAACTAGCCAGATACTATTGCCTTGCAAAAAGTCTACAATAATTGTCGGGGTCACCAAAAATCACCATACATTTCTGACCATCTTCTGCACTTGGAATGCACTTTCTTCTCACCTTTATCTCTTAAAATCCAAAGTTTCTTTTAAGTTTCAGCTCAGGTATTACCTTCTATAGGAAGCTTTTCCTGATCCCTTTTTCTCTCCCTTCTCAAATCACCTCATATTTACTCATTTATTCACATGCTAGGTGAATGTAAACTAAGGACAAGGGCTGTTTTTTGTTCCTGTCTTTGTATCCTTTATGACTAGCTCAAGGCTTTCACATAGTAGACACTTTATAAATGGAATTTAAATAATCCCAGAAATGTAGTCTGCTGTATTTATATAATAGCTTATATTTTTATAATATTTTAAAGTTGGTAAAGTGCTTTATGGATATACTATCATTTTCAGTCCTTACCTTGTGAATGTATTATCATCCTTATTTCACGAATTAGAAATCATGTCTCAGAGTACGGATTTGCCCACAGACACCTGGTTAGCAAGAATAAGACTAGAGGTATAAATAGGTATTCTATCTCTGAGTGCAATGATCTTTCCAGTGACCCACACCTAATTCTGCTGCTGTTGATATCATAAAAAATAAATGTACGTGGGGCGGCCAGGTGGCTCAGCAAGTAAGAGCACCGGCTCCAGTGTCGGATGACCTGGATCAAATCCGGGCTCAGATACTTAGCACCACACCCAGAAAGAAATAACTGGCCGTGTAACCCTTGAGCAAGTTACTTAACCCCGATTGCTTTAAAAAAAAATAAATGTACTATGAAGTTTTCCTCCCCCCAAAGTATCTCAAACCATATCACCCCAACAGGGAAGAATAGAATCTTTTTTTTTTCTTTCTGTCATCTGACTATGACTGCCATGGAATTGTATTGGCAACTTGGTATAATGAAGAGAATTCTGAATGGGAATCAGGAAACATCTACAAAATGGGCTAATAATACTTGACATACATAACAATAATATTAATTATTATTATTACATTACAATTCACATTTATAGAGTACTTTAAGGCTTGTAAAGCCTTTTATAAATATCTCATTTTATCTTCACAACAACCCTGGGAGGTAAGTGTTTTTATCATCTTCATTTTACAGATAAGAAAATTGAGTATGACAGATATTCATTGAGTTTTCCAGGGTCACACAGCTAATAACTGTCTAAAATTTGAACTTAGATCTTCCTGACTCTAGACATAACATTCTATTCAATGAGTTTACCTGGTTTTCTAAAGTGTTTAGTAACTATAAAGTGTCGATATTCCAAATGGACCTTATAACATCTTGCTATACTCCTAAATATTTAGAATGAGAAAGAACTATAGAGATTGTCTAGCTCAGGGGTGGGAAAACTGTAGCCTCGAGACCCCATGTGGTCCTCTAGGTCTTCAAGTGAAGCCCTCTGACTGAATCCAAACTTCACAGAACAAATCACTTTAATAAAAGGATTTGTTCTGTAAAACTTGTACTCAGTCAAAAGTCCACACCCAAGCACCTAGAAGACCACATGTGGCCTTTAGGACACAAGTTCCCCACCCCTGGTTGAGCCCATTCCCTCATTTTTTTTTTTTTACACATGAGGAACCTGAGGTCCAGAGAGGTTATCACATCCAAAAATTCACAGAGAGGTAATGGTAGGGTGGGGATTAAAATTCAGGTCATGTGTCCCAGGACAGTGCTCTGTACTCCTATACCATACTGTCTCTGTGCAAAGCACACTTTAACTGTTACGGTAACTTTATAAAAATAAGTTTATGATATTATTATGTTCCAGATTTCAGACCTTTGATTTTTGTTAAGCTTTCTTTCCACGACTTCTGGAAATTGCTTGTCAGTGGAGTTTAACATTTTGTTGAATGAGGACATTCTCTCCCTGGTTGCAGGGATTTTTGAAGAAATGGATATTTATCACATCAAAAATGTATTTAGAGATTTTGCTGATGTGTTAAATTATTAGGCAAAAAATTATTAAGGCATTGAAGAACTACACAATTAGGTTCAACAAGGGAGAATACTTCAGTTATTCAAGGCTTATTGATTCTAAGAAAATCGAGCTAGACTTTGAGAAACATCATGGACCCTGACTTTCCTCATCATGATCTTTTGTTTCCAAATGGTGAAATCTTCTGGATCAGCAAACAGCCACTCTTATATCTTCCCTCCAAAACACTGTTACCCTAAGTGATGAGCCTCTTTAGAAGCTGTGTTACAAAATTTACAGTGACCTTAGAGAGTGTTTCCTATGGATCATTAAAAAAAAGGTTTTGCTGATGAGAGAGAAAAATGTATATAATTTGATTATCTAACCCATTCAGAAGTGTGCTTGGTTTGACTTTATTGGCAGCTCAAAAATCTATTTAGAGATTAAAAAAGAAATCCCTTGAGATTTTATGTGGCATAAGTATTGTATGCCTAAGGCAAATAACTATAACTTATTTTTTTTTCTTCTACACCATTACACCATCTTCCCCCCCCCCTTTCTCCTTTTGTATTAAAATTTTTAAATCCACCTGCATTTCCAGTGTTGGGGGATGGAGAGGGTGAGGAAAACATGTCTTCTGGGAGTCCTAGGAATCACATATTCACAGATATATTTTAATGTTTAAAATAAAAATTGAGAAAAGGTGTAACCCTACAGGTATAGGTTTTCACTATGTTGGACTCCTTAACCTTGTTGTGTATTATGGATCCCATCAGCAATCTAGACAATCCTACAGATCACTTTTCAGAACTATGTTTTTAAATTAAAAAAAATATAACATGTAGGATAACAAAGCAAACAAATATTATTGAAATGTAATTTTCAAAATAGTTGTAAAGGTTTATGGAATTCAGGTTAAGAATCTCTGATCTATTGGCATCCTTCCTTGACTTGGACTCTAGACAGACTCTCTGGGAGAGGCAAATTCTTTTTCTCTCTCTGTCTCTCTCTGTGTATGTATACATAATATATATGTATATGTATACACACATATGTATGTTTGTGTGTGTGTATATATATATATATAGTCTGTATGCCCCATATGTTAATGTTATTCTTCGATATTTGTAAAGTTTCCCTCTACTGTTACATTTAAGTTTTGATACATACATGGGAGATAACTTGTTGAAGACAAGCTATAAGGTGGCATTTTGCTCTAATTAAGTGTTTTGGTTTTTAAGGTCTAGTCAAAAAATGGAAAATGTAACTAGATCATGTATTCTCTATACATTTCAGTCAGTTGTATGACCATTAAGATGTGTTCTGCTGCAGACTAATGTTTGTTTTTTTTTTTTTTTTTTTTTTTTTGCAATCAGGGTTAAGTAACTTGCTCAAGGTTACACGGCCAGGTGTTTCTGGGTGGGTGCTAAGTGTCTGAGCCCGGGATTCGATCTCCCGGTCTTCTCAACACTGGAGCCGGTGCTCTTACTTGCTGTGCTACCTGGCCGCCCCAGACTAATGTTTTTTTTAATCCTCCTGTTCCCTTCTCAAACGTTCATCAAGAATGCCCTCAATGTGATATAGATTATTCTCAAAAAGATTTTTTTAAGAAAAGTAAAAGTAAGAATAAGGTTTGGTAATTTTATATCTCTTTGGCCAGCTTTTTTTGTTAATAATAAAAGCCAGGACTCTTTCTAAGCATTATTTTATATCTAGTGTGGACTTCTTTTGATATACTTGCTAGAGTTAGTCTAGTTACTTTCCCCATATTTACTTCTTCAGTACCATTTCATTTCATCATTAGAACATCAGAAACTATAATGTTAGGTTCAAAATATGGTGGCTCTGTTGCCATTGATAAAAAAGCTCATTTGTTTTTTGTTTTCAAAATATTTAAAATAATTTCATTTTCTATGTGTCCTTTGTCCTCTTTCCATTTTTAACATTAAATGTCCTCATAATGAATTAATTTTATTAGATATCTTACCAACCTTTCTTTAAAAAAAATCTATTTGTCTTTCCACTGTTTCTCCACTACTTTATGGGGTTATGCTGCTAACAATCTTCCTCAGTCCTCTTTCATAAAGAATTACGAGAGGTTTAGATCTTAAGCTAATGTTACCATTAGCTACCATGTCCACTTTACAAGAAGATCAACAGTTTTCTGTTGGAGGTTCTCTTTAAGCTCTTTTTCATTTCCTGTTTATGGAAATTACATTAAGGAAAATTGATTAGAAAATTGTGATAGTCTGTGTCCATGTCTGTTTTGCCATCTACTTCCTCCCTTTTTAAAAGCACCCACATCACATTTAAATAGTTCTCCCCATTTTTGTATTTTCTTCAAAATTGGTATTACTCTTCTAGCAAGTTGGTGTTCCAACTGTATAAAATACCAGATTCAATAATTACTACCTCATTCAGGAACCAATTGTTTTATCTCAGTAAAAATACAATTAATTTCATTTTTGTGACACCATTTCATTCTTGCCATATTTGGTAACTATTGACTCTCTTCTTAAAGAAAACAATATAGACTTTAAATTTTTGATTAAGCTATAAGACTCTGGCATCTATTGTTCTTATTCCTGAACCCCATTTTTCAATTAAATTTTTACCATTGGCTACTATTCCTGACTTTGCCTCATAATCTCTGTTCTTCACAGAATTTCTAAACCTGATTATTTTCTAAAGTAGACACTGGTATGTGTCCAGCAATTATTTATATGGTTTTTCTTTCAAATACTTATTATAAGCACTGAAATAAGGATAGGATAGTGCCTATACATGTGATTTCACAGGTGTGAAAATTTCTATGTAAGCAGACTCCCTCAACCAATGCTGTTTATTTGCTTCTCTGCAACTGAAAACATTTGAAAATCACTTGGAGAACTTTAGAGGTAAAGTGATTTGTCCAGGTTCAAAGAGCCAGAATATGTAAGAGATAGAATTGGAACTTAAGTCTTCCTGGCTTTGAGGTTGACTTTTGATCCACACTGTCTCTTAATATGAAATGTCATGTATCCCATAGATGTTTCTCTCTGCCATTGGAGAAATAATCAAACTTATGACTTCATTTGCCCCTCCAATGAAAAGCCTATAAATCACCCTCCCATTTGATTCTCATCTGTTTTCATTCATAGTAAAATAATAAAGATTAATTTTAATAATGAAAAGTTCCTCTTGTCACATTTACATTCTGACATCTTCATGGAAATACCATAAGGTGACATTTTACTGAACATAATTAAAGTTTTTTTTAAACAATCTAATTAAAGAATGAAAAGTATGATGATATTGTGCATTCCCTATCCATTTCAGACAATTGTGGGGTCATTAAAATGTATTCTGCTTGATCACTGTGTACAGATCTCCTATAGAGCCAATAGCTAAATCAATGTTTATAGATGATCTAAAGTTGTACCTTCTTACTGTTCTATTCTAACTTATAAGTGGGTTGGCCCCAAAATTCCTTAACTTTAGCATGTTCATAGGCATACGTATCCTACATCCCCAGAATTCCTTGTAGACGTTAGAGGCATATCAAACCATCTATTTGCATTGGAACATAGTAGACAGTATGAGTCAAGGAGTACATTTTATTTCACAGAAAGGTATTTCCTATATTTTTACTGTAGGAGATAGAATGATAAATAAATATGGTTCTACCCCTCAATAAACTAGATTGAAATAAAGAAGGCCCAGACTACATAAAGAGAAATCTCTCCCCATTTTTATCAGAGTACTGTCAAAATGGTAGAAAGAACCAAGTTACAAGAGGGTGGGAAGGTTCAAGGCAAAGAAGCTTCACCCTTCCCTTATCAATCACTAGCACTGATATCTAGCTTCTTCATAGTTAAAATGGAGCTGAACTATTTGGCCTCTGATATCCCTTCCTGCTCAGAATCAATGATCCTATGATCTTTCTGGTAATTAAAAGAGAGACTGTGTCTCCTTTTTGATTATATAGTGTCACTACTTTCTATTTAATCCATTAGTCAAGTGCTTTTCTAATACCAACTATGTGCATGATAGTATATTAAAACTCATGAAATAAACTCACTTCTTAAAAATTCTTTGTAAGAATTTTTCTCATTAGAAAATGCCTTTTCCCTCATATTGTATTCATTGTCAGATTTGGTCAAGGTAGTAGATTTTTTTTTCACTTAATTTCTTTTCCTTATCACATGTTAGTTCAATCCAGAAGGGATGTGAAATGACTGTGATTCAAAGCATCAATAAAATGCATTCATTATTTTATCATTCATTTATTTCATCTATTAGTTGAATACATGTGTACTGCTCCTATATCCTTGTTCATGTTGACTGTCTTAAGACTGTATGATAAATTTCTCAAGAGTATTGCCATAACAGCTCAAGTTCCTTTGTATAGTACTTAGTATCCACATAAGACCCAATATGTGAATGCAATAAAGCAGGATCTTATATATTTTTATGTTGATACTATTTTTATTCCTGAGATTTGAGTACAGACAGGGCCAGGAAATAGGGAAGTAATGTTTATTCCTGGTCCTCAGAGATATATTCCATATTTATGTCAGAATCATGCAATATTCCCTAAAAAATATACAACACAGATAACTTTGATAACCCTATGATTATTAATATAATTCAAGGCATAAAACACAGAGATACATTCTTAACAAATATGTTTGTAATTTTTTGATGATATATAACACAAATTCTAACTGGCAGAGTATTTCTCTGTAGATGGTGTAGTCCCTATATACTACTCTTTATGAATACATTTTAGTAATTGCATCGAGTTCTCACATATTTTGGAGCCTTTCAAATGATATTATCAATTATCCAAAATAATTTGGGCTAACCATTCCCTTAAGAAAAAAAAAGTAGATAAAGAGTGCTTAGAATGCTTATATTCCAGACTATCATATGAGGTCAGATGTGCAACCCATGGAGTTCTTCAGTCAAAACAAAAATCTTAGACTGCAGAAAAACAAGGAGCTGGTCCCAGAATTAAGTAGTAGAAGGAGAGCTGGCTGAATTGCCTTTGGGGAATTGTGCTTTTAATGACTCTAAGTTTCTCCCTTAAATAAAAAGACCTTTCTTTTAAAAAATAACACTATTACTTCTGTAATGTTATATGACCTATAACTCATGAAACATAATATTCTTTCTTAAAAAAAAAAGTAAAAGCCTATTTGAGCATAGTGTTGAGTTAGGCAGAGACAACGTAAACAGGGTCGGTATGGTACTACTCTGAAAAGCTTACAATCTAAACTTTACTTTCAATGCTAACATGGACATATGAGCAAGAAACAAATTAAACCAGTGAAAAAAGTTTTGCCAAATATGCCAGCAAAGCAGTATTTATTTAGGAAATTAAATGCTTTATTTACAATCCTTTATCAATGCTTGAATGTAACTGAGATGTCACCAGTATGAAAAAAATACTTTCCCAGAGTCATTTTGTCTTCCTTTCTCTCCAACACCTCTTTCAAGGCACTAGGGTAACATTTGTTACTTCCTTAGTGCACTGTGATATTGAAAGGCACTGAAAGAGCACATCTACTGAAAGTACTTAATTTACCCTCAGGAAGCATTTGGGCAGTGAAACAATCTGATCTGCATTAATATGCATTATATATGTATGCATAAGCACATATGAATTATTTAGGCATAATCCAAATAAGGAATTTGCAAAAATACTCCTTTATCCCATATTCTATAGCTTTATTATTAGCAACAGTTGTACAATGAATTTTGATTTCTTCAGTGAGCTTCCAGAAGGAAGGTGATTAATTAGAATGACTTAATGATTTTAATGGTACAGTTCATATATATTCATTTATCAGTATATATGCATATATACGTATATTGCAAGTTGTAGCACAAAGGGCAGAATATGGAATTAGCAAAGAGAGGCATCAGGTGCATTTTGTGTTAAAATGGAAATCGATTCTGTTTATATCATTCCATTCTGTCAGACAGTAGTGAATAGTTTATGCTTATTAATAGGCACCCTAAATGCCACCTCTTCCTTTTAAATAGTACAACTGGCAGAAGTACAAAGCATGAGTGAAGGTATAAAACTAATTCCCAATTCAGAGAAAGAAACTGACCTTGAACTAGATGACAGGATAAAACATATTAATGGTTAAAATTCAGTCAGTGTAAAGAGTTAAGCTAACCCTTGCCACCAAGTTGAGTGTGTGTGTGCATGTGTGTGTATGTGCATGTGAGCGTGAATGTCAGTTTATGACCATTTGATCTGCTATGTCAATGTTGAGAATTCTCCAGATTATTTCGTTATGTATGTATGTATATATTAATTCCTGACTTTAGAGGAGAACATCCAGTATGTGCTGATTAATTACAGTGCTTTGTTTTGCATATTCTTTCATTTTGAATTCAAGGCTGGTATGTAATTCATTTGATAGTTTTCTTTTCCTTCTTCCATAACCCAACTTTGCTGACTGTGAACCCATTCACTCTTTCATGTCTGAAGGCTCTGATAAATTAAGGAGCTTAGGCAGACAGCTCTTTTTATTCAAGGGCCCTCGCTGGGTTGGTGATATTGTTGAAACCTGCCTAGACTATAAAAGGCTCAGAAAGGGACAAGATTCCTACTGGGAGGAATAAATAAGGGAGTATTTTTGCAGTGACCCCAAGAAAAGAAAATGAATTGACTGGAACAGTCATATATGACAAAGCAAGGATATATGTTTTGGTTGGTTCAGCACTGGTGGATGAAAGCATACTGGATTGTAGAGCTGATAGGAAGTGACAATGTCGCCAAACCAAGGCCTGTCAAAGAATACTATACTGCCTATCTTCCACAGCGTAAGTTTTACACTCTGGTCATCCAATGCAGGTAGTTCTTGAATGCTTTCTACTACATTATGGGAAGAGTAATGGGGGATGAAAGTTATAGTTATAGTGAACTTAAAATGATCATATTTGCCTACCATGTTTGAGAAAAGCAGCATGATTAATGGAAATATCATTGGAATTGGAGCTAGAAGACTAAAGATTCATACTACTTACCCCTTGACATCTTAGCTGTGTGAACTTAGGCAAGTCATTGAATGCCTCTAGTTTCTATTTATTTGTCTGGAAAATAACTTACATACTTCAACCCACCTTCTAAATGAGGCTTTTCTTAACCCCCCCCCCTAGCAGTACTATGCTTTTTAGCATACTCAGATATTACTTTGTGTTTTTATATTTTGAATCTACTTAATATATATAAAAATGTTGCTTCTCTTTAATAGAAAAGCTCTTAGAGAAAATAACTACTTCTCTTTTCTCCCTACCCCTTAACATACTGCTTGGCACATAGTAGGTTCTTGAATTCTTTGGGGTTCATTGATAAGATTATGATACTCAGAGGTATAATGTATATGATATATTACATAGAAAGAAAAGGTTATGTTTAGTTGGACTAAATGGAGGAACAATATTTTTGTGAAATTATTTTTAATGAAATCATGGGAAGGGTATATTTAATTAACACTTCTTATATGATTATTATTATTATCATCTCAAATGCTACTCATTGAGCACATTGAATGAACTGCCTATTAGAGGTTATTCTTTTTATCTGATTGCTTCTATTTTTAGATTTCCAATTAATTGAAATTACATTTAATTTCATGTAAATGACATGTTTTACCAACTGTTGTTTTGAGTGTTGTATTCTTACCAAGCAATCTCAATTATCCTTCAGGGAAGATGTTGCCATTCTCATTGTACATTCTAACTTCCCAACTCCAACATTAATGATGATGATGATGATGATGATGATGATGATGATGATGATAATGTGTTAGTCACACATGTCATTGTGAGGGTTTAACTTAAAAGTTTGACATGGATACAGCTGAAAATAAGTATGCTTTGCTTTAAATTTAATATCTTCAAGGCCAATGTTAGTCAAGGGAATCAGTGTTTATGGAAAAATATTGTTTATTAATTCAACAAATATTTACTCACCAGTGTGCAAGGCACTATACTAGATGCCACAAATGATACAAAGAAATATCAAATATAACAACTTCACTTGTTGGGGTTAATATTCTCATAATGGAAATGCAAAAATAAGTATAACACAAATTTTGGCATAAAAGTTCAACAAGAGGACTCCAAATGCTAGATTAGATGAGAAAGGAGAAAGATCTCTTCTAGTTGAGGCAATCAGAGAAGATTTCATGGGAGGAAGTGACACTTGAGATAGTCCTTGAAGCATGTATGAGAATACAACAGGCCTGGGTCTCAATGTGAACATGAGGAACACTCAAAACAGCTACAGAAAAAAAATGTTCTCCTGGAGAAAAATCAGAGAGGCATTGTGTACAGTGATATGAATGAGAGAATTATAGTCTAACACTTAAGGACTTGGGTTCAAATTCTGATTCTTTTACCTTTGTGGTCACATTAGTAACTTTGGGCAAGTATCTTAACCTTTCTGAACCTGTTTCTTCATCTATAATAAAAGTGGCTTGTCCTAGAGAGCCCTTAAAGCCTCTTCCAATTATAATTCAATGATCCTATGACTGTGATCTGGTGATTTTGGGGAGGAGGAAGGGGATTAAACAAAAGCACACTCAAATTATAGCCGGTGTTTAGTGTCTATTTTACTATTTTTCTTGGATCATTCATATATACAAACACATACACATATACATACACACACACACATATATATATGTGCACATTATATATACATATATATGAAATGTATATATATACATAGTATACTTTCAATACTTTCATGTGTTGTCAATATATAGGTTGCATCAGAGTGGGAAAGAGACTAGAAGCTTCATTAGGGTTATTGGTAGCAATTTCTGCCTTCTTGTTACCACAATTCAACTGTTATGAGTCTGATTGTAGTTATAACATGGTGGTGACAAGCAAAGTGCTCAAAAAATAAAAATGACTGAAGTGCTATCTTTGACATATCACACTTTCCCATTTTAGCTCTGGGGTTCTCATCAAGCAATCTCAAAATATTATTAAGAAATGTAGTGTTCTGTCAAGATTTTCCTACAACAATATTGTCTGAAGTGCTTGAACTATGCCATAGCTGTCCTGAAGATGGTTTTCCAATTGCTTTTTGTCATATCTTTCCTTCTAGGGAAACACATTAAAACAGTTCAACAGTCTTAGAATTATTCAGTAATTGTACTGACATAACTGAAAAACTAATCAACAAGCATTTATTAAGTAACTGGTATAGGTTAAGTGTGGTGCTGAGTGATGAGGAAACAAAGACAAAAAATGACTTCTTAATAAAAAAAATCTATAGATGGAAGAAGCAACATATTCACAAAGATTTATATATGAAGTAATTATATAAAATAAGCATATGTATATGTAATATAGTTATGTGAATATATGTGGGTATATACATCTTCACATTAATTGAAGTTAGGTGACAAAATCATGACTCTGTAACATTTGAATATATACATATGTCTATACATATATGTGTTTCCACATATGCATATAATTACCTACATGTATGTGCATATGCTATGATTTTACCACCTAATTTTCTTAAGTCTATCTTTCAAAATTTTGGTATCTAGGTAATAGGGCCTTCCTCTGTTGAAGTCTTAATGACTCTGGAATTTCAAAGACTATGCCGGTAGTCTAAGAATTGGGAAAATCTATTATTACTAGGCCAAAAAAGTTCAAGTTCAGGTCTGGCAACAGACTGTTCTGTGAAGACTGACCTAGGTATGAAAAGGGAATTCATCAGATGAAGGTTGACCTCTAGCTGAAGAATTCTGTTGATATAATAATAATAATAATAATAAACAATAATAATAAGCATTTCTATAACACCTTAATGTCTTCTCTACACATGCTATCTTATTTGATCCTCACAACAACCTTGTAAGGCAGGTGGTATTATTAACCTCATTTTAGTGATAAGGATACTGAAGCTGAGAGGTTAAATAATTTGCCCCCAAATCACATAGCTTAATAAGTATCAGAGGTAAGATTTAAACTCATTCTTCTTGACTCCAGACCCAGCACTCTTTTTTCCTTTCTTTAAAATTTTATTTACTTTTAGTTTACAACATTTAGTTCCACAATCCCTTGATTTCCAAAATTTTTCCCCCTCCATTTTCCTCCTTCCCCTCCCATGGCATGCAATCCCATATAGGTTCTACAAATACCTTCATGTTAAATATTAGTTGAGTTGTAAAGAGAGATTATAACCAATGGAGTGAACAATGAGAAATACAGGATAAAACAAAACAAAAAAAACTAATTCAAGCAATTAGTTTGCTTGAATCTGCATTCAGACTCTGTAATTCTGAGGAGCCCAGTCTATCAAAGTTAGTCATCACAGATACAATGTGCCTGTAACTATGTACAAAGTTCTCCTGGTTTGGCTTTCCTCACTCAGTATCAGTTTATACAAGTCTCTCCAGGTTATTATGAAGTCCATCTGCTCCTCATTTCTTATAGGAAAATAGTGATCCATTACATTCATATAGTACAACTTGTTGCAGCCATTCCACAATTGATGGGCATCCCCTTGTCTTCCAATTCTTTGCCACCACAAAAAGAGCTGCTATAAATATTTTTGTACACATGGGCCTTTTTCTCACTTATATGATCTCTTTGGGATACAGCCCTAGAAGTGGTATTGCTGGGTGAAAGGGTATGCACTTTTTTATAGCCATGGACATGGCTCCAAATTGCTCTCCAGAATGTTTGGATCAGTTCACAGCTCCACCAGCAAGGCATTAGTGTTCCAATTTTCCCACATCTTCTCTAGCATTTATCATTTTCCTGTTTTGTCATGATAGCCAATCTGTCAGGTGAGATGTGGTATTTCAGAGTTGTTTTGATTTACATTTCTCTAATCAATACTGATTTAAAGCATTTTCCCTATGCTTATAGATATCTTTAATTTCTTCCCCTGAAAACTGCCTTTTCATAACCTTTGACCATTTATCAAATTGGGAATGACTTGCATTATTATAAATTTGACTCAGTTCTCTGTATACTTTAGAAATGAGGCCTTTATCAGAGACACTGGTTATAAAAATTCTTTCCTAATTTTCCAATTCCCTCACAATCTTGGTTATGTTAGCTTTGTTTGTACAAAAAAAAGTTCAGTTTAATGTAATCAAAATTATCCATTTTGCATTTCATAATGCTATCTCTTGTTTGGTCATAAATTCTTGTTTTCTCCATAAATCTGACAGGCAAACTATTCTTTGCTCTCCCAGATTGCTTATGGTATCAGCCTTTATATCTAGATCATGAACCCAGTTAGACTTTATTTTGGTATATGGTATAAAATATTGGTCTATACCCAGTTTCTCAAGCCCAGCACTCTTGTCCATTGTACCATCTAGCTACTTATCCTTACACTGTAAGTAGGACACTGTATTATTGATGATGTTATTGTTGTTCAGTCATTTCAATCATGTCCAACTCTTCATGATGCCATTTTGGGTTTTCTTGGCAAAGACATTTCCTTCTCCTGCTCATTTTATAGATGAGAAAACTGAGGAAAACAGTGCTAAGTGACTTGCTCAGGATCACAGCTAATAAGTGTCTGAAGCCAGATTTAAATTCAGGGATATGAGGTTTTCTGACTCCAGACCTGGCATTCTGTACTATGGCACCACCTAGATGGCCATTACCAATATTGAATTGTGCATAATAAGTGACATGAAACATTATTATGGAAATATATGATGAGAAAAGTGAATGGGACATTCATGTAGCAGGAGTGAGGGATACTTGATGGATAGTTCAAGTGCTTCACTAGTGCCCAGAGAGTACTAAAAGATTCATCATATTGTGTAGTTCTATTTCGGAAGGCAGATGGTGGCACAGCAGAGAGAATGCTGGACATGGAGTCAAGAAGACCAGAGTTTGAATGTAGCCTATAATACTATGTTACCTTGAACAAGTCACATAATCTCTGTTTACCTCAGTTTCCTCATCTGTCAAATGGAGATAGTAGCATCTAGGTTTTTGTGAGAATAAAATGAGATAATATTTATAAGATGTAAAGTGGCATGTAAAATTTAGAGCACTATGAAAATGCTATTTTGATGATGATGATGCATCATGGGATGATGTGGACAAAAGATCGCATAGATTGAGGAGGGTTGGATATTATCACCTGTGCCAGTACAGTGAGTACCTTCATTGTTGGATTTTGGTGACATCACAGACCCATTCATGTGTTGAGTCACAGAATCACACAATTGCAAGCAACTTCAGGGGTTATTTGGTTCAACTTATATTAGAATAAGAACTTCTGGTAAAATATACCTGAAAAGTTATCATCCAAGCTAACTTTTAGGACCTTTAGTAAAGGTCCTCTTGAGCCAGCTGAAATTATTTGTATTTCCTTAAATGAAACACAGGCTACCTCTTTGGAATTCTGTTGTTCCTTGTTCTTCCCCCTAGGGCCAAGCAGAATAAATTATTCCATTTTCTAAGTGAAGCCCTTCAAATTTTATTTGATGTCACCTTGTGTGTTTCCCTGAAGTCTTTTCTTCTTCTTCAGGCTTAACGTTATGGTTTCTTGAATATATCCTCATATGGAATAAACTTGGGGCCCTTCACTATCCTTATTACCTTGCCTCTGTTTGCTTTTCAAGTATCAAAGAAGCAAGATGTAGCTGAGAGTAGTGGGAGTGCCAGAGGCACTGGAGTCCATGACTTGGTCTTCAGTCTAGACACTCTCATTTAGCTAGGTATCTGGCCATAGGCCATTAACATAATTTCTCTGAGCCTCAGCTTCCTCAGCTCTAAAATGATGATGTTGCAATCATATTTCCTCTTGTATCTTTCAAAGTACTTTGAGGTGAGTGAATGTTTTCTGAATAAAAGAATCCATAAGGCACCTTCCAGCTCTGACATCTTTTTAAAAACGTATTAAACCACTTACTAACATGTGAAAATGCTTTGATCAGAGAAGAAATTATAGCTCATTTACAGAGGAATAGAAGACATTATCATCTTGTCAAGAGGACTATGGGAAAAATCATAGTATCTCATCTATTTACACCTATGAAGTCATACCTTCTACAAATTGAGATATTGAAAAAATAAAAGCTTTCCCTAAGTAAGCAGCAACTTCACAATGAGTAGAAGCTTTGGCACAAATGATTATTTTACTGCATGTCCAGTGGTTAAAAGATGAAAAGAAAACTTTCTATAGATTTTTCTCCAGGTGACTGGTCATTTATTTCAGATAAAGGAATCAGGTGGAAACAAAGACATGTGATGAAATTTGCCCCATAAATGGTAGTAGATTAGTAAGAGAATTTCAGTTAAAGAAGCAGTTAATAAGCACCTTCTATATGCAAAACTCATAGATAGGTGTTATAAGAACTTTGAAGAGGAGTAGTTAATACTCTCTGCTTTCAAGAACCTTACAATTCAGTAGAGGAGACAGCTTGCATTCCTTTGATTATTTCTATAGGTCTTGAATTGAAAAGAGACAAGTCACTTTTCAAAATTGCCTTTATGTTGCCCCTTATGGATTTAAAATAATCTACATATAAGATTTCATCTGACCCTCACTGCCCTGTGTGGTAGGCCCATGGAAACCCAGAGAATTTCTAGTATTCAGAGATGGAAGAGACCTTTGAGATCACCTATTCCAACTGTATCATTTCATAGATGCAGAAACTATGACAGAAGAGGTCACAAAGACTACCTAGGGTGACCTAACTAGTAAGTAGCAGAGTTGGTATTAGAACCAAGGGTTTCTAACTCTAGACCCAATGTATTTTTCACTGCACCACACCCCATGTTGAGTGCCCAAGAGAAGATATCTTCAATAAAGAGAAAGTGTGGGCTTGATCTGAGACTTAGTGTCACAAATTTGGAGCTTGAAGGTACCTCTGAGATCATCTAATCCCTCATTTTACAGGTGAGTAAATTAAGGTTCTATGAGCTTGATTTGCTCAATCGCAAAGATGGGTATGGCAGAACCAGGACTGGAAACACTATTTTCTTAATTCATATCTGGCACACTTTCCACCACAGTACCTTGACTGCATCATGACAATCCCCCCTCCCCCCCCATTTATCTTATTTTGTGGAAATATGTGCCCATACTCAGAGGTCAACTAATGAGATGCTTTTTCTGACTTGACCCAATTGAGTGGATCATAGATTTCATTATGATAAGTCTTGGGCCCAATGCTGGTAAAGTTCCTTTTCCAGTATCCTATATTGAAACATCAGGATGATGTTATTCCTGAATTATAGAACAACATTAAAACTGTTGTTTAATTGTTCATTATTGGAATGAATTAATAGAAATTTAATTATTTGATAACTCAGTTTTCAAAGACTCATGTCTCATCTTATTTGAGTTCTGAAAAGTTATCTAATTCTAGAAGGAGCAAATCTGTTTTAGTCTCTTTAGTCTTGCTATAATTGTTTTGGAACATAGCAATTTTAGTGGGAAAATGAATTAAGATCACAGATCTTTTTTGTTGAGATTTTGTCAATGCTTTGCTTCAACATTTTTTTTTTACAAGCAATGCTTTGCACCTCTGCTTAGCCAACTCTGATTACACTGTCCTAATATCACTTTGGAGAGTTCTTGAATGATTGTCTGCATGTCTCTTCCCTTATTCACTGGGGAAAATGCTCCCTTTCTCTAATTTATTTTTATTTTGTTCTTGTGCCTTTAAAACTTGATTAAAAGTCTGCAGGTAGCCAAGAGTTCTAAATGAACAGACATTGACATTAGCTCTTTGATAATGTTCTCTCTGTTCTATAAAACAAGTAATCAGGTTTAGCTTGTAGTTTTGGTGGGGCCCCTAGAGAGTTTGCTAATGAAAACAAAAAGTCAATGTATGTAGTCAGAATAAACCAGCATTTTATTTAAAATGATTGGAAAATGATTATTTTCAGCCCTGTGCTGTAGTGGTGACCTTCACTTCACTGGGTTCCTCCCTGTCATCGTTTCAACCATTAAAAGTCAGGATGAATTAACTCAGGTCATGTCTACACTAGCATTTTAATTACATAGCCCTGTTGATGTGCTGTTGAAATTACTTTCATCTGGCCGGTTGAAACAGGAAATTTTGAATAGTTCTGTGTATCTGGTACAAGTACTAAGTATTTAAAGGCTTTAATCAAATTGGCCTCTTGGGACCATGTGCCCTTCCATAAAATTTTAAAATAAAAGTAAACTTTGTCAGTTTAATAACATATATTGCCAACAAAAACAAAACATACAAAGCAGGTAGTGCAGTATATACAAACATATAATACACATGTGTATACATGTGTGTATCTATACATACACAAATACACATTTCACTTTGAGATAGACAATGTGGCCTTAGCACCTGTGGCATGTGTGACCTTGGACAAAATGCTGAATTTCTCTGAATCTATTATTCCTCATCTATAAAATGGGCATAATAATATTTCCATTAGTGTTTTCTTTTGTAACATGGCTAATATGGAAGCATGCTTCGAATGACTTCACATGCATAATTAATATCATATTGCTTGTCTTCTCAAGGGGTGAAGAATGGGAGGAAGTGAGAGAATTTAAGACTCATTTTTTTTAAAAGAATAATTTTAAAAATCACTGAGAAATATTTAACCAAATAAATAAAAATATTTTAAAATAATATTTTGTATGCCTAATTTGCAGATTTGCTTTTAGAAAAGCAATATGTATGGTGCATTATAAATTCCACATCAATCATACATATTTTATTAGAAGTTATAGCAATAATCATATATCTATATGTAGCAAAAATAATTGTAATGATATTTATATCTCTTTTCATGTCATGTTATTTTGTAATGTTTACAGGACATATCTACCTTTCAACCATTTAGAATTGTAAAGTTGACTTTTCTTGGTGAAAAATTAAATTTTACCTTGTGATATAAGAAATGAAGATTATACTTGAAGACTGTATAGAAATGTTTGACTCCAGGATGACAATTCGACATATTCAATTTGCCCAAATGTTATAAAACTCAGTTCTATTGTGGCAGATTCTTTGATTCCATTGTTAACTATGCAGAATTTTGTGATAACTAAGAACAGAAAAAATAAATTTCTTTAACATTCAGTCAGTCAACAGATATTCATTAAGCACTTACTATGTGCCAGGTACTATTTGCTAAGCAGCAGTGACACAAAAACAAACAAAAAGGACAGTTTTTATTCTTAAATAGCTTATATTCTAGTGGAAGAAGGCAACACATTAAAGAAAGATGGAAAGGGCATAGGAGGAGGGTGAAGATACTCATTGCAGGGCCAAGGCGGTGAATTCTGGAAAATAAAGGATGCCTGATCTAGGTCTTTCTTCAAAATGGAGTTTCTGAGAAGAACTTACCAGTGGGAGAAGGGATGAGAGAGGTAGAGGGAAAAGATATTTGAGCCATGGTGGTAGAGTTTGGAGAAGAGTGCTTTTGGATGAGTCTAAACTGCTCTCTCAGTTATGACCATCACATGCTCCAAGAATAGATTTTGCAAAACTTAATTGACTTATTGTGTAACCACTAAAATGGTTAAAAAATAATAATAAATGTTTCTTTTGGTTCACATATTTCAAACTGAGGTGTTAGCAGGGCTGATATGAATTCGTTTTATTGATACTAAATCCCACCAGACTAGCAACTTAAAAGTTAAATTTTTATGGTCAAAAATGACTTACGTGGTAGTCCAAAAGTTTTGCTTACTTTTTAAAAAATCTCATTTATATGATCATTATCATTCTCATCTACGTCCATTTCATCCCATGAAACTTTATATATCTCTTTTCATTCCACTTCTTACGGGAAGCTTTTCCCATTCTCTTCCCACTCCTCTTCTGCTATCACCTGCCCAGTACTTTCTTTCTTTTCCGATTTACACTTTCTATACCTTATATTGACATAGTTTTATTAACATGGTGTATCCCACATTAGAATGTGAATTCCTTAAGGGTAAGGGTCTTTCTTGGTGTTTCCCGTACTTAGAAAAATGCCTGCCACATAGTAAATGCTTGTTGCCCATCTGAGAGCATATATTATGTTGCCTTAGATGACCATTTGTGTACAGACTCATGACTCAATATGGTTAGGAAAAATGAAAGGGGACTTTGTAGGCATTGTAGAATCAGCATAGGGAAGGCTTCACAAGTCACCATGAAAAAAATCTCCAGTTTAGGGAATTGGTTTGAGTTAGACAAAGTTTCCACCCATTAACACTCCTTACATTTTGATTTTCCTATCTCCTATACTCTCCCTAGTCTTTTAATTATTTGATTTACAGCTTGTTCTTCGGTTCATCTCAACCCTGCAGGAACCTTGTTAAGTGACCCAGCCTGATCTTTCAGATTACACTAGTTCTCCTTCCAATTTGGACTCTGCCTCCTGTATGCCAGACAGGGATTATCTTTTCACCCCATCTACAAATTAGTTTTGATTTTATGGGTTTTTTTTTCTCCTCATTACTGGTACAGATGGGGCAGGTATTTCAAGAATTCAGCCTTATCTGTTACTATTATTTAAATCCTAAAGAGTTTTTAATGACTTTATACAAAATGCTAATGTTACATTAAAGTACCTAATTTGCAAATTTTCCGATTTTGGTGCCAGATCATTTCTCATTCAACTTGCCCATTAGCTTTCCTTCATTGTACCATTTCTGAGTATTTGAGGAAGGTGATGAGAGGGATCATGTTATACTGGATGGAATACTTATGCTAAGACAAGAGTACAGCTATGTGGGTATGAAACTCTATTGGTGCAATCATCCACCATCATAATTACTGCCTCCCCCACCCCTACCCCAGCTCTGAGAATATCTATGATGTGGTGATGAAAAATAATTTTGAGTTCAATTGCAATAAATCAAAGGATGGGTTGTTGAGATAGAATAGGGAGGAGGATGAAAACACTAGAAAATAAATATGAAAATCAGGGTTTCTGAATGAAGATATTTGAAACCAATTCCATGTTAGGTTCCTGAAAATGGGTCTAGCAACAGGTAAAAGACAAACAGGCAACAATAATCATTGCCAAAGTAATTGGCCAGAGAGGTTGTAAGCACTGGGTCCTGTGCCAATCCACAAGAGAAATAGTAGCATTTGGGGAAATGTCATGGCTGGCCCCTGACAAATGTAGATATTTAATAGGCACAGTTCTGAACCCAAGCAGTATCTTGGTGTAAAAAAAAAAGAATGCTTTGTGAAAAGTCAAGAACTCAGAGTATGGATGTCAGCATAATTAGTAGCAAGTAAGAAGTCCTCATAAGGGTATGTATTTATCAATTGATCAGAGGACCTAGGTTTAAATTCTAACTGTTCTATTTATTATCTGGATAATTTGGGGGTAAATAATTGTGCTTTATAAGCTCAGTTTCTGTATTTACTAAATGAGGGGATTGGGCCACATGATTGCTAAGGAATTTTCCAGCTTTTAAAAATCTATGATACTAAGTGAATTTTTAAACATTTTTAGTAGCTGTGAGTTTGTGCTTGGTTGGAAATATTTCTATCTAAAGAATCATAAAACCAGTGCTTGAACATACTTCTTGATAGTTATCTAACTTTTACTTTATTCTTTTTCTCCTTTCCATTTCTCTCTTCTCCTCTCCTTCTTCTTCTCCTTCTCTTCTTCTTCTTCTTCTTCTTCTTCTTCTTCTTCTTCTTCTTCTTC